>NC_037669.1:108030395-108296611 GCF_003255815.1 Theropithecus gelada
TTTCTTTAGATTTCATATTTTTTTTTTTTTTTTTTCTTTTTGAGACGGAGTCTTGCTCTGTCGCCCAGGCTGGAGTGCAGTGGCGCGATCTCGGCTCACTGCAAGCTCCGCCTCCCGGGTTCACACCATTCTCCTGCCTCAGCCTCCTGAGTAGCTGGGACTACAGGTGCCCGCCACCGCGCCCAGCTAATTTTTTGTATTTTTAGTAGAGACGGGATTTCACCATGGTCTCGATCTCCTGACCTTGTGATCCGCCCGCCTCGGCCTCCCAAAGTACTGGGATTACAGGCGTGAGCCACCGCGCCCAGCTAGATTTTATAATTTTTTTATTGTTAATGATTATTATGATCATTATTACTTTGCTTAAGTTAACTGGGGTCCATTTCCGTCACCTCCCACCAAAGAATCCTAACTGAGACACTCATTTTAGTGGTGGGTATGTGGGTGTCCATAGCTTATACTGTAACCATGGCAAGTGATTTTGAAAATCATTTGCATGATGCCATCATCAGTTCATTGAAAGAAGATTTCAGTCAACGACAAGGTGTGTGGGAAAAATGTGAGTTACTTTTATTCACAAAACATGTTGTCTTTTTTTTTTTTGGAAGCTTACTTTGCTTTTCTATGTGTTTTATGTACTTTTCTATGTGTTTTCTTGGAATTATTTATTTTTATATGAAAATGATAGATTGCTCATATTTTGTCATTTTCACAAAGAGAAAGCATAAAGCCATCTTTGAGGGAAAGGCCTGCATAACTTCACCACCCTGGCCCTAAGGTTATCTGAGGTTGCGTATCCTGTATATATAACATAATTACTCAGCCTCTGTTTTCATGCGGGGGGAAAAGGCCAGAGGTACTTTTGGGTTGTTTTCTTTGATGTCTTGGGATGGTTATTGACAATGGCTTTAGACCATCAAATGTTTGAACTTCTTTGAGTTGAACATATGACTCCTACCAGCAAGGGTGCTGTGTTTTTCCCGTTTGTGAAGTGCTATTTTTATTTCCTGTGTTCTGTAGACAATAATAACTGACCTTGAATTTTGCTGGGCTAAAGTGCTAGGTAAACAATAAATAATTGTAGTGACTCCATGAGATCACTGTCTAGGTTGGGTAACTTTTGCATTCTTCAACACTCCATTGTTGGTTCAGGATTTTTTTTTGTTTTTTACAGAGTCTCACTATGTTGCCCAGGCTGGACTGCAGTGGTGTGATCTTGGCTCACTGCAACCTCTACCTCCTGGGTTCAAGCTATTCTCGTGCCTCAGTTTCTTGAGTAGCTCGGATTACAGGTGTGTGCCACCACATCCTGCTAATTTTTGTAGTTTTAGTAGAGATGGGGTTTTACCATGTTGGCCAGGCTGGTCTCGGACTCCTGACCTCAATGATCTGCCTGCCTCGGCCTCCCAAAGAGCTTAGATTACAGGCATGAGCCACTGCACCTGGCTAGTTTTTGGTTTTTAAATTGCCTGACTTAATCTTCAGATTATAGTAAGTGATTCCAAAACATAGCTACAAAAGTAGCTACCATTTATTGAGTATGGTGCCAGACACTGTAGTAGGTGCTTTGTAAAAAGTGTGTTTTATGTTAACCAAAATCTTGGGTCGATATTGATGTGGTAACACTTATAGACAAGGGAACTGGGATTTGAAGTTCTGTGATTTGATAAAAGTTTTATCAAAAATTCCCATGCCCTATGTTTTGATATTTATTCAAATGAAGTATGCCCTGGTCCTGCATATTTGTGCAGAGATATTACAGTATGTCTATGCTTCTTTAGTGTGTGCGTACTTGCCGAGAGCCAATACTGTAAGTGAATCCAATTTTTATAGGAACTCAGTTTTTAAAGCGTTTCTGTTGCCTGCAACTTTTTAGGAGTGCACTGGTACGATCATGGCTCACTGCAGACTCGACCTTTAAGGCACAAATGATCCTTCCACCTCAGTCTCCCGAGTAGCTGGGACCACAGGTGTGTGCCACCACACCTGGGTAATTTTTGCATTTTTTTGGTAGAGAATCTCACCACGTCACCAAGGCTTGTCTTGAATTCCTGGGCTCAAGCAATCCTCCCACCGCGGCTTTCCAGAGTGCTAGGATTACAGGTGTGGGCTACTGTGCCCAACTGGCCTGCAATTTCTGACCCACTGCTGTCTCCCAAATATTTTCCTTTTCATTATTTATGAGTTAGATGGGAGAGAGAAGACACAATAAACAAAATCTGGGAATTCTAGTCCTAAGAACTAGATGCACACTAAAACACTCCACTTCGTCTTCTTGTCTAAGTGGAGTCATAAAATATTCATTGTAGTCATAAAATATTGAAATTGGAAAATACCATTTTCTTGAACCCTCTATTTACTTAATGCCTTTGATCTCACAGCTTGTAAGTAGTGGTTTAAATTCTAAGCCACAAGTTTTCTTACTTGATCTAGAACTCTTTCCACCACTTAACCATGGCTGGTCTTCTTAAGGGCCTGGAGAAGATTCACTCAAACACACGTTATATTGAACACGATTTAAATAGGCACTTTGTTATTTCTGTAGATGAGTGACTATAACCTCTTCTCAAGAGAGAAGCCTACTTGGCAAAACAAATAAGAGCCTTGATAAATAATGGGATAAAACCAAGACATGTGCTTACTTAGCCCTTGTTTCAATCGTTTTCAAATCCCGAACTTTTTACCCGCTTATTCTTTTTTCCACATCCAGCATTCAATACCTTCTCCACGCCAGAAATCTGAATGTCACTTTTGATTTCTCCCTCTTTTTTATGTCCTTCAGTCATTCAGTCAGCTGGTTTTGTCACCATAACATTTGAATATGACGTTTTTTATTTCTTCCTACTGCTACCACCACAGTGACGGGATTGCTGCAACAATATTCTAGCTGTACCTAAAAGGAAATACCTCCTGTTGTCTCTGCATAACCAGACCTCTTGGAGCCATGGGCTTTTGGGGATGACTTGGGTCCTAGAGGGTACAGAGCAGAGCGAAATTGGCTGATAATGGGTTGCCACAGAACTGGTGAAGAGTACGGATTGGCACAGTTTGTTTTAGTGCCAGGCTAAAGTTGTCACTGGAACTCTTTGAACCAAGGATGAGAGATTAAATTATTAAATGGGGAGTGCAGCTGTCTTTGGACTCTAGGCATAACAGAATAGTGCTTCATGCCTTAGAGGCTGGGTGAAGGTATTAAGAGATCAATGGGAGGTCAGCAATAGAGAAGAAAAAAACAAAATAAAATTGGAGAAGTAAAATGGTTACTTTCCCAACACTTACCAAGTTCTAAGTAGGACATGTTTGTTGAATTGTATATAGACTGTAGTCTTGTTTATGTGGTCTCAAGGTCTTCCGACTTTGAGAGTTGACTCAAAGTGGCTAGGCCAGTATAGACATTTAGGAGCCAAGGGCTTGAAGCCTGAGTGTCAGTTCTACGAGTTTAGTTAAGTTCTTTGATTATACCTTTTCCTTAGCTAGAGATTTAAAAGTGGCCTTGTTATGTCCAAACAGGTTGGGTCATGCTTAATTTGGACTATCCAAAGGCAGAATAAAAAATTAGTAATAAAGGTACAAATAGCCAGATTAGGTGAGATTTGATTAAAAAAAAAAAAAGATAAAGATAAAGATAAAATGGAAGATGGCAGCTTTGTATGAAAAAGACTTTGTTAGCAAAGAGATCAGCCACTACAAGTGAAACTGAATGTTAGATGGAATCCACAAGGCTAAGGCTGAGACTGATGGGTTTTGCTAAATCACTATGGGATTATATTTACCAAAAGTACCAATTCATTTGTGTAGTAAAGAGGGTCTTGCAGGACAAGCATAAACAGTGGATTCCCTATCAAATAGCACACTTAGCCTGAGAGAGAAACGGTATGAGTCTTTCATAGCCAAGATGAAACAGTGTTTCATTGAAAACATTCTCACTCTAAACTCACAGGGATCCTGATTTCTAAATCGGTTTCAATTAAATATATTTTTTCCTTCTAAAAAACAACATACACCTTTAATCTCTTCTAACTATTGGCAGATCTGTGATGCTGTAGCACTCCACACCTTCCCAGTGGCTGCAATTACACACATCAAGTTTCAGAATGAACGACGAGGTAAGATTCTGGAGGTAAAAGGCTACCACTTATGGTCCCCATTTTGCTCTCATGTGTCACAGTCTTTTATTGTCAGGAGTTATTTAGAGAAACAGTCACCAGCTAACAAAACCATCTGTTAGTTAACAACAGCAAAATATGAGGCTATTTCAAAATGGCATGGGGCATTTCAAGTTAAGGGAGTGGGGTGCCAAGTATTTTTTCCCTTTAGTCTTTCCTTGTTAAAGAAGAATGCGTTTGTTATCAAAGCCAGTTTGGCTAATGTGCTTTCACCTCATACGTATCTAGAAATCAAAGCTGCCTAGAGAGTTATTTGAGGATATGTTCTCCCTTTGGAACCCATCTTGCTCTAGTCATGCTAATAAGAATTTCATGTGTGCATCAAGAAAACAATATAGCCTTTATGCCATTCAACCAACATGTCCTACTCAGAACATGGTAGATGTTGGGAAAGCAAAAACGGTCTCTCCAGACAGATTTGGTAAAATTCTTCACCTTTGTACTACTCCATTACTTTTCCCAGCCAGGGGAGGAGGGGTGGTAGATGAAGAATCTCTGTACTGCTTTTCCCTCAGCCAGATAGTTTCCCGAATCAGCTAAATATAACTCCATTTATTGTCATGCTAAAACGTTCTATTTAGCTGTGTTTAACTGGATATCATGGTTCCATGGGCTGACCTTTCACTCCTGGGAAGTCGTTTTAAATTCAATCCCCAGCAAAGGAAAATCCTTCCAATTCGTTGGCTGTGAAAGGTCACAAGTGAGATGTGTTTTGATGGTATCTGCCTATGGCTTAATTCTCAGTAAACCTGAGCACTAACTGGGCCTCAATTGTCCTTTGTCTTGGGAATCTGAGTTCTAAGAAGCCTGGGAGAGCTGAGTGGGAGACATGGGCTGAGTTGCTGGCATCAGGAAAGGGTACACAAAGGTACCAGCTGAAAGGTGAGGTTTATGGTGCTAAGTTAGGTCAACTCTGCCTTCTTTCTGAGCTGATCGGGGATTCAGACAAAATATATAGTTTCTCTTCTTGTTTCATTTGATCTCTTTAAGAGGGACATTTCCCACTTTCTGGGAGGCAAAGAGGGCTTAGGTGAGGTAGGGAAGGAACTAGAAGTGTGTGAACCAGTCAAGAGGAAATTGGAGTAGCTGAACATTTAGCCATTTCAGGGTCCAGAGTTTCAAGTTTGAATATTTCCCTTTCAGGACCTCTTTCTCTTCACAGTCCAGCAGTACTTCAATCTGTTCTGGGCTTTCCTCGCCATCATCATGATGCTAGCTTTTACTGAATTAAAATACCTTCAAAAATCTTATCAAAGAACCTCCCACTTAAAAAAAAAAAACCTCATGTTTTACCAAGCAAAGCAGGAGTTTTGTCAGACATAGGAACGAGCGCACATTTTATGACAAAGACACCAAAAGCAATCGTAACAAAAGCAAAAATTGAGAAGTGGGATCTAATTAAACTCCAGAGCTTCTGCACAGCAAAAGAAACTATCAACAGAGTAAACTGACAACCTACAGAATGGGAGAAAATATTTGCAAACTGTGCATCTGACAAAGGTCTAGTATCCAGCATCTATGAGGAACTTAAACAGATCTACAAAAGAAAAGCAAACAACTCCATTAAAAAGTGGGCAAAGGACATGAACAGACATTTCTCAAAAGAAGACATACATGCAGCCAATAAGCATATGAAAAAAAGCTTCAATATCACTGATCATTAGAGAAATGCAAATCAAAACCACAATGAGATACCATCTCACACCAGTTAGAATGGCTATTATTAAACAGTCAAAAAATACGGATGCTGGTGAGGTTGCAGAGAAAGGGGAACAATTATATACTGTTGGTAGGAGTGTAAATTAGTTCAGCCATTGTGGAAAGCAGTATGACGATTCCTCAGAGAACTAAAAACAGAACTACCATTTGACCCAGCAATCCCATTACTGGGTATATACCCAGAGGAATATAAGTCATTCGATCATAAAGAAACATGCACATGAATGTTCACTGCAGCACTACTCACAATAACAAAGTCATGGAATCAACCTAAATATTTGCCCATCAATGACAGATTGGATAAAGAAAATGTGGTATATGTACACCATGGAATACTATACAGCCATTAAAAAGAATGAGATCACATCTTTTGCAGAAACATGGATGGAGCTGAAGGCTATTATCCTTAGCAAACTAACGCAGGAGCAGAAAACCAAATACCACATGTCCTCACTTATAAGTGGGAGCTAAATGACAAAAACTTATGGATACTAAGAAGGAAACAACAGACACTGGGGTCTACTTGGCAGGGGAGGGTGCAAGGAGGGAGAGGAGCAGAAAAGATAACTATTGGGTAGTGAACTTAATACCTGGGTGATGAAACCATCTGTACAACAAGCCCCAATGACATGTGTTTATCTCTGTAACAAACCTTCACATGTACTCCGAGGCCTAAAATAAAAGTTTACAAAAATACATGCAACAAAAGGGAGTTTTGTCAGAGATTTTTGAAGAGTTTAGTGTATGGGATATTGGGTTGAAGGTTCTGTGTGGATTTTTTTGTTTTTTTTGTGTGTGTTTTTTTTGCCTTTTTTCTATTTCAAAGTTTTAGTGATTCTGTGCCATAATCTTTCAATCAACACCGGTAGTATCTGGCTTCTTTCTACCTCTCTCAAGCAGTCTGTCCTTCCCACCACTCCATTCCTTTATTACAAACACAAACTATGCTTGAATCCAGAAAGTATTCAATGATTCTTGAAAAGTACTTGAAAGTTTGTACTTCCATGTCTATGTTTATGTTGCTTCCTCTTCCCGGGACATCTTCATTTTCTCATCAAAATTCTATTCATGCATAAAGGCCAAAATGTCACTTCTTTCTATAAAGCCTTCAAAAGCTTTCGCCTCCCCACTTGTGGAGAAGCCAAGCGTAGCTTTCATAATACTTTGTTTATGTATCTATTACACCTTACTTCATTAAGGTACCTTTATGTGTCTTCTGCTCAATCTAGCTCCTTAAAGGTAGAACCTAGGCCTTCTTCATCTCTATACCCCTGTGTTAAGCTCATGGATTACTACAAGAGGGGAAGCCTTCAGCTTTTCTATCACAGAAGTATAAGCAGTTAGACTTTTTATATCAAGGTTTTAATGCTGGTGAAGAAATGAAATTGAAATATGTCTTATATCAAATGTACCTTGAAAGTTCATAACGAGCAACCACAGGAATAAGCAGAAAGCAAGGCATTCATTCTCTAAAAGCAGTCAGGGCAGTTATCTTGTAGTAAGTGAGAAAATTCTGCTTCCTCTTCCCCCTTTTCTAAGTGTTGTCAGTTTTTCTTGGAAATACCTGTTTGCAGGAAGAACTCTCCAAGTATTAACATAGAATTCATATAGGGAGAAGTTAGGGTAGCTCTGAAAGGTAGGTGGAGGCTTAATTGGCCTCACTTCCCCAGGTTCTCATTTTCTTCTTTTTTCCTGGGTCTTTGACCAGCAGACCACAGGCTAACCCTGACTCCTGAGTCTCCTGGAGAGGAGAAAACAGTGTACAATATAGAGATCCCCTGAGTTAAGCCATATTTTGCAGAAACAGAATTTGGTGATCAAGGCACAATTGATAGAACAAACACATTCTCTGATTCCCTTATCACCAGTGAGAGATGGCACTCAGTGACCCAGGAGGTGATCCTAGGTGTCCATATCAGTCCCTAGGTGCCCATGTCTGTTCCTCCCAGGGCTGATCCTTTTTCAGTTGTCAGTCTAACCCAGTGTATGTGTCAAGATTGTTGCTTGCAAGAATCCAGTAAGGCTGGTAAAGGACCCCCATATTCTAGTGGGGTGGAAATTCTGGCTTAAGTTCTACACAACCAGTAAAAATGACCAACTATGCTACAGTGACCTTTACTGGCAAAAACAGTGCTCATGACATTTCATGCCACAGCTCCATGGCTTGACAAACACTGGGCAGCTATCACTGATAACGTAAGGGAATAGGCACCAGGAGCTTTGCCCCTGCTGCCCTCTAAGACTTGGATGTGTTTGTCACATGTTCTCTGGAAGGTGAATTTCACAAATCTTCTTTGCATTGTTTACTTTTGGATATGTCTCACATGGCTGCATTTGATTGGCAGATCCTGGGTCTCATGCTTACACCTTAGGAGCTATGGAGTTGGGGAGACTTGTTTTCTAGCCTCTACTTTGAGAAGCCAAGATTCATAAGGCAGAAAGGTTTCAAATGTTACAAGGACTCTCAAAAGGAGCTGAGCAACAGAAAATATGACAAAATGTAATATATTCTATAAGCATTAAATTTTTAATTTTAGCCAATATTAAACAATATGTCTTGATTATGCCAATTATTTTAGTCTGTCTAACATAGTAGGATGTGAAAGCTTTTTCTGGGCTTTTGGGGTTGGACCACCCCTGCCATTTCTGACATCTCTCCTAATAAAGGACCTTACTCCTTATCACTTCCCTTACATTGTCTCTTCTTTCAAATTCATTCTCTCATGTATTGGGGGGACATTAATGCATGAAATGTGTATTCTAATGGTGACTTCCAATTGATACCCTACATCCCTAGTGGCCACAGCGCAGCCTCTAGATGGAACTGTTACTTGCTAATAACTTCTGAGCCATGCCTCAGTTTGTGACTCCCTTTGGAAACCATGTCCTTGATTCTCTGTCTGTTTTTTAAGATCAACTACTTCAACCAGACGAAGTCTCTCTAGTACTGGGCTCAAATTATTTTGAGAGGGACTCTGCTCTTACATAGCTTGGTTTTTCTCCATGCTGATTCTGTCTTGATAAGGGTCAATGTATCTTGTTTATGAGAGATAGGCATAAAAGTAGAGACCTGCCAATGTAGATTTTTCGAATTAAAATAAATTCATGCTATCTGGTTCTTAGATACTCTATGAAGTCCTCAGAGGCTGGAATCATGTCTTAATCATTAATCATCTCTGTATCCCCAATATTTAGTACAGTATCTGACAGCAGGTATGAAATTTATTTTTGTTAAATGAATGAATGAATGAGGCAATGCAGGTTGTTTTGAAAGCTGTTAGTAAATCTCAGCATTGCAGATTCATCATTCATTTAGCAAGTATTTTTTGAGAAGTTGCTTTTATGTGCAAGCACGATACTAGATGCCATGGAAATCTGAAATAGCCTAATGCTACTAATAATCACAACTGCCACTAATAATTGCAACCACACAACAATAACCAACATTAGTTGCATACGCATTAGATTACGAGAACTGTGCTAACTGCTTCATGAGCATTCATGTAACTCTCACAACAACTCTGAGTCAAGCATATTATTATATTCCTATTTACAGAGAGAGAACTGATTTTCGGAAAGGCTAAGTAAATGAAAACAACTTGGGAATATGTTTACCCAATAGTCTGGAATTTCTTAAGTGTTACAAGGAAATACATTTGCAGTTCTCAAATATCATTTAAAGAGCCCTTGAAAGCTAAATTGATACAACTGGGGAATTAGAATTTACTGGGTAACATTTATTTAACCTGCATATTATCACTAAAGAACTCTACTTTATTCATTCATCCATCCATTCGCCAAACATGAATGGCATGTCTACAGTGTGCCAAGAACTGTACTAAGCATTGGGGACAGGGTAGAGGGAACTGGGAGAGGTGAGACAAACATGTAAAGAGGTCATTGTAATTCATAAATAAATGCTATAATAATGATGGGAATGTATTTCCAAGGAATATTTCCAACATTTCACCATTAAGTATGACATTTGTAGTAGGTGTTTATGATTATCTGCTATCGGGTTAAGAAAGGTCCTTTTATTTCTAGTTTGCTGAAAGTTTTTTTTTTTTCCTAAATCACAAATAACTGTTGCATTTATTTCCTGTGTTTTTTTTCTACCTCTCTTCAAATGATGTTTTTCACTTATGGAGATCATTTGTTCTCTTTTATTTATTGTGATACTTGCATTGTCTGAAATATAATGTTTCTTAACATTAAACCAACCTTGCATTTTTGGGCTGAACCATAATGTTATGGACCTATTCAGGTTTTTTACATTTTTTTCTTTATTTTAAAAAATTCTTCATTCACTTTTGTTATGTGTTTGTAGGAATGTATCTATTTTACCTAAGTTTTTGAATGTATTGGCATAGTTATCACACTATTAATTTATCATTTTTAACTTACATAACATCTGTAGTTATGGCCTCATAATTTTTAGTATTGTTTTTTATTTGTTCTCTCTTTTTCCTCTTCATTAACATTATTTAAAAACTTCTCAAGTTTGTTAGTCTTTTCAGTGACTACATTCTACATTCTGGCTTTGTTTAAACCTAATTATTTTCTAATTTCATAACATACATGTTTAACTTACTGAATTTTCAGCCTTTCTTTTTTTTTCTGTAGGCATGCAAAACATACATTTTCTTCCAAGAAATACCTTAGCTGCATCCCTCAAGTTTTGATGTTCATTTTTTCATACATAATTTATTGAAAAATTATACAATAATATAATTTCCATTATGATTTCTTATTTTGCCAGGAGTTATTTAAAATGTATTTAAAAATTTCCAATGAAATAGATTGTTATCTTGTTTTTGAAAAGTTATCTTTATTACATTGTGGGCTGAGGATGTGGTGTGTAGAGAGTCTTTGAAATGTATTAGACTTGCTTTATAGCCTAATGCATGGCTAATTTTGGTAAATAGCCCTTGTGTGTTTGACAAGTAGATTGATGCAGTGTTCTAAAAATAAGTCCTTTGGATCAGGCTTGTTATTTTGTGTTGTTCAAATCTATATCCTTGCTGTTTTTGGATTGTTCGATCCATCAATTACTGAGAGAAGTGTGTTAAAGTGTATGAACATATAACCTTCCCTTAACTGATATCTCAATTTTATATTTATACATTTTGAAGCCATAACACATACCTAAGAGTTTAAAATTGTTATATGTTCCTTGTGAATTGAAGCTTTTATTACTATGTAGTGACCATTCTTTTTCTAATAATGCTTTTTGGCACTATTAGACCTTAAAGTCTATTTTACATGATATTAATATAGGTTCATCAGCTTCTTTTGGTTCATATTTGCTCAGAAGGAAATATTTCCAAAAGGTTAACAGTCATTAATGCTGGGTAATGAGATAAAAAGTAGTTATTATTTTCTTTCTGCTTTTCCATATTGTCAAAAAGTTCTTTAATAAGCATGTACTATTTTCATAATAAGAAAAACTACATTTTAAATTTTTGATTTAAAAAATGATTAAGAGTGCAGAGAGATCCTTCTTTTTGATCAAGCTTAGTATGCGGGGTCTAGATTCTCATGCAACAGTTTATATGTCACACAAGTAGCTCTTACCACTAAAACTTTTAAAAAATTAATTTCTGTTTTAATAGTTTTTGGGGGGACAGGTGGTTTTTGGTTACATGGATAAGTTCTTTAGTGGTGATTTCTGAGATTTTGGTGCACCCATTACCCGAGCAGTGTTCACTGTGCCCAGTGTGGAATATTTTATCCCTCAGCCCCTTCCACCCTTACTCCTGAGTCCCCAAAGTCCATTGTATCATTCTTATGCCGTTGCGCCCTCATAGCTTAGCTCCCATGTATAAATCAGAACATAATGCTATTTGGTTTTCCATTCCTGAGTTACTTCACTTAGGATAATGGCCTCCAGTTCCATCCAGCTGCGGCAAAAGACATTATTTCATGCCTTTTAATGGCTGGGTAGTATTCTACGGTTTATATGTACCAGATTTTCTTTATCTACTTGTTGGTTGATAGCACTTAGGTTGGTTCCAAATCTTTGATATTGTGAACTGGGCTGCTACAAACATGCATGTGCATGTGTCTTTTTCATATAATGACTTCTTTACCTCTGGATAGATACCCAGTAGTGGGATTGCTGGATAGAATGGTAGTTCTACTTTTAGTTCTTTAAGGAATTTTCATACTGACTTCCATGGTGGTTGTACTAGTTTACATTCCAATCCCCAGTCATGTAAAGGTGTTCCCTTTCCACCACATCTGTGCCAACATCCATTGTTTTTGACTTTTTAATTATGGCCCATTCTTGCAGAAGTAAAGTGGCTTCTCATTGTGGTTTAGATTTGCCTTTCCTTAATAATTAGTGATTTTGAGTATTTTTTCAAATGTTGGCTGTTTTTATCTCTTCTTTCGAGAATTGTCTATTCGTGTCCTTTGCCCACTTTTCGATGAGATCATTTGTTGTTGTTGTTGTTGTTGTTGCTGATTTGTTTGAATTCCTTGTAGATTCTGCATAGGAGTCCTTTGTTGGATGCATAGTTTGTGAGTATTTTCTCCCGGTCTGTGGGTTTTCTGTTTGCTGATTATTTCTTTTGCTGAAGCAGTGAAACTTTTTGAGGTCTTTCTTTTTTCTTTTTTTTTGAGAGGAGTCTCGCTCTGTCGCCCAGGCTGGAGTGCAGTGGCTCGATCTCAGCTCACTGCAAACTCCGCTTCCCAGGTTCATGCCATTCTTCTGCCTCAGCCTCCCGAGTAGCTATGACTACAGACACCTGCCACCATGCCCAGCTAACTTTTTATATTTTTATTAGAGACGGAGTTTCACCATGTTAGCCCGGATGGTCTTGATTCCTGACCACATAATCCGCCTGCCTCGGCCTCCCAAAGTGCTGGGATTACAGATGTGAGCCCCGGCGCCCAGCCGAGGTCTTTCTTGATAAATAATATTCTGTTCTACCAACTGCACTACGTATTATCAAGGATGATGAAATGTGATGTCTCACCTAACACTGGCAGAATTAGTGACTCACCTTCTATGTTTTCACTCCTTCTCTGGGTTTCTGGTTTTTGAGCACTCGTCACTCTACCTTGTGGACATGAAGTTGCTTGGGGGCAGGAATCTCTGTCTTTCTGGGTGGGGTCCAGGTTGTAAGCCAGCAGGGTCCATCAGACAGGAAGCAAGGTCTAGCCTCAGGGCATTGGCAGATGTGTGGGGTTTCAGAGCCGGGCTCCCAGGCTAGACTCAATACCTTTGGCACCTGGTGTCAGGGGACAAGGAGTGCTGGCTGATGTCGTCAGGTCAAGTCAGTGTTTACTAAATGGAAACATATTCATAAATACTAATTCTTTAATAACCCTGTAATGGATACATTGTTGTCCCTTATGACAAACTGTATGGATAGGCTTGCTCTGCTTTTTCTCACCCCTTCTGGCGTGCCTTCTTCATCTGCAGAGGCTGTACAAGTAGCGATGACATTTTCCACATGCCCTTGCAGCTGTGAGGTTGGATGCAATTCCAATTTTACCACTTGTACTCTCACAAGACTTGTGTTAGTAATAGAGTTGAATATAGGGAGAGAGATTTGGCATGAGGCATCTATCTTGCTAGTAAGGAAGATGCCAGAGGTAAGTGGTTGTGTCAGAACACAGCAGAGGCCTATTTATCCAACCCTTCCAATGCTTTGGAAAGCAACTCAATAATACATTTCTTCTTATTTTAATTAGTTAGCATGGATTTTGTTTTCTGTATTTCTGCTCTGACAAATAGATCCATTGCACACAAGAGAAAACAGACTTGGAGATGGGAAGCAACTTGCCCAAGATCTCACTGCTAGTGAGTGTCAGAGCTGGACTGTGAGCCTAGGCCCTCTAATGCCAAAATAGAGCTCCTTCGGCAGCAGGACAAGTGACAGTCTCAGAGATCAGGCGATAGACACCCCCAGGGTCACTGAAATGCTATTAAGAAATTGGTCGGGCTCGGTGGCTCATGCCTGTAATCCCAGCACTCTGGGAAGCCGAGGCAGGCAGATCACGAGGTCAGGAGATCGAGACCATCCTGGCTAACATGGTGAAACCCAGTCTTTACCAAAAATACACACACACACAAAAAAAAAAAAGAAAAAAAAATTTGGCCTGACGTGGTGGCAGTCACCTGTAGTCCCAGCTACTTGGGAGGCTGAGGCAGGAGAAAGGCATGACCCTGGGGGCAGAGCTTGCAGTGAGGGGAGATCGCACCACTGCACTCCAGCCTGGGCAATAGAGCGAGACTCCGTCTCAAAAAAAAAAAAAAATAAAATAAAAATAAAAAGAAATCACACATCAGCCTGGTGCGGTGGCTCACGCCCATAATCCCAGCATTTTGGGGAGCCGAGGTGAGCAGATCACTTGAGGCCAGGAGTTCGAGCCCAGCCTGGCCAACATAGCAAAACCCCACCTCTACTGAAAACACAAAAATTAACTGAGAGTGGTGGAGTGCACCTGTAGTCCCAACTACTCTGGATGCTGAGGCATGAGAATCACTTGAACCACGGATGCGGAGGTTTCAGCCACCCAATTGTGCCACTGTACTTCGGCCTGAGTGACAGAGCAAGACTGTCTAAAAAAAAGAAAGAAATCACACATGCAGATCTAAGGTCTTGGTGCCACAGTGACGGTTTCGATGACAATATCTGATAAGGGCTGCTACCACTTGGCACAGGCCTGGGCTAGAAGATGGCTTCCCACCAGTCCCATCCCTATTACTGTCCGTGTTTTTGTGGTCCCTTTGGCCTTTATTCTAAATGTATTACTTGCTCTCTTGTATTTCTGGATTAGTATTGAGAGCCCACAGAGATCTGTTTGCTCATTCAGTCATGTTCACATCGTACTGTTTGCTTCTTTACTGAGCTTACAATATTTTATTGCTTCTGCAAAACTTTTTGAGGGTGAAGGAGGGAATGATGAACCAGTAGGTTCAGGCAGAGAAGCAAATATTGAATTATAATGATCAGATTATTCATGCCATCTCCTACTAAGCTATCTATAGTAGATGTCCTGTCCATTTTAGCCCATTGTTGCCTCATTTATGGCTCTCCTCATAATTTGTAATCCTTTTATTTCTTTTCTTTTGGTTCATTTGTTTTACTTTAAAGTTTTCATAATAGGAAATAAAGTTCACGAGATTAGGGTACAAATCAATCTCGGTTAGGGCTGTTGTATCTGCAGCCCCTAGTTCAGTTCTGGCACAAAGTAGGCATTTGAAAACATTTACTGAATGAATGAATGATTGAATGAATAGCAGAGACCATGTTTGTCTTTTCATCTTTGTATTTTGGCATCCAATTCAGAGCCCAACATGTAGAGGTTGCTGATTCATTTTATTGAAAAAGAAGCTGTAATATGTATGACCTACATTCATGAATAAAAATTTCACTTTTTTCTTTTTAGTGTCTTCAAACCTGGAAGCTTTGGGTCATCATTCACTTGCGATTTATTCAGCAACTATCAGTACAGTGAGTTGATTCAAAGATAAATAAGAAACACACCTTTCACAGCTTTAACTTTAGTAGAGAATCCAGACCATCATATATCTTTAAGAGATTTTATAATGGATAAATAATGAATAAATAAATGCTAAATTTCTGAGGATTGATATTACCCATAGGAAAAAAATCTGCACTCTTAGGCAACAGGATAATTTCAGCTATGCTGCATTGATTGAATATACTGGGCGTTGTCTACACAAGACAATATTTCCTGGATGGCTTTCTCTCTGATTGTTTCTCCTTTGGCTGGTGATATAGAATAGATTCCACAATACCTTTCCTTCCGAGCTTTGTTGGTGGGTGAGCAATGCCTACGGACAGCACTCGCAGAGCTGAGACACTGGCAGGACAGAGTAGAGAATAGGATGATGAGAAAGCAAGAAGAAGGGAAAAAAGGGAAATGGGAGAAGTCAGGTGATGCAAGCAAGGAAAAGAATGGAGGGAAAGGAAGAAACAAAATCAATAATGTTTATGATACCTGCCAGTTATTGAATGCCTATCATAGAGGTTCCATGTTGTGTTCAGCACATGTGTTATCTCTAATCTTTACAACCCAGCCAGCAAGGTCAGGAATATTTATTGTTTTCATTGTGTAGATGAGCAGACAGGTTCAGTGAGGTTAATAAATTACTTGACCAGCCATACACTGCTAAGTGGGAGAGCCAGGTTTTGCTCTCAGGAATGTCTGACTCCAATCCATAGCATAATCCCTTGGTGAGGAATGACAGGGATCTTCTAACAGGGCCCTGCAGGCCTCCCATAGGACATTTCGATTATAGATTGTCAAACACCTACTCTAGGTGGAATATCTAGATATCAACACTTTAAAGTATATCTGTTTATCTGCTAATTCATACACACACACACACAAACGCACACACACAATCAACCTGAAAAAAGAAAAGAAAAATTGATTAATTGGATTAATTTCTGTGTACAACTTGACCCAAATTTTCTGGAATAAACACTTAGCAGAAAAGAGGACTAATAGATGACAAATGGCCAACATTCTCAAATGCCATAATTCTAGAAGTAAAGTAAAACCCTCTAACTCCACCCTCACCGCCACATATAGTGAGTAAACAAAGTCACATAGACCAAAAAAGCAACAGGAAAATAACAACAAAAAAAGTTAAGGGGCCGTGAAAATACTGTCTGAATGTCCATTCCCTAAAGGGTTGAGGTCAGGCATATGGTTCTATTCACCAAGCCCTAAACAAAGGACTTGGGCTATTTTATGCACTGATCATTATTGTTGCTTAAATTAAAGCATGATCAAAAAAGTGTAATGCAATATTAATTTTAGTTACTGTAGCTAATTGAAAACATAGCAAGAGCTGTGACTATAGAAAATGGAGTGAAAACACTCAGATGCACGTCCAAGTCTATCTTACCCCTTTTAAGCTGGGCAATAGCATATTTTCAAAACATGGCCATTATCCCCAGAGTCTATACTTAAGCGCATCATGAGAAATACTTGGCCTGGGAAAAAGGAAAAGCAGTTAACTCCCAGCTATCAGCAGACTTTGAAACTTCAAATTTAATTTGAAAACTATCAATAGTCAATTTGTTCACATGAAACACATTACAAATATATATATATGTAATTCCTGTCAAGCCAAGGACTGAGTATTTTTTATCTTGCTGTTCCCAGTATGAAGCTCAGATCCTGGCATCTACATGATGCTCATCAATAATTGTTGGGTGAATGACTGAATAATTGTTGGAGACCTTTGTTTAATAAATGAGAACACTGTTTTTCTTAAACAATTGACCCTCTTCCCCAGTGAAAGTGCAGATCAGCAAGATCTGAGGGACAAAAGACAGCTCTACTTTGACTTGTTACATAAGTCTGAGTGGTGGGGAATGCAAGCAGGAATTTTTATCTATTTCATTCCTGTGCCTAGAACAGTACCTGGCACAGGTTAGTGCACGATACACATTTGTTGAATTAATAAATAAATGCTTAGCATGGAGTTGGAAAGAGAGAATGAGTTAAGCAAAGGAGGCAAAGTGGAGAACACAAAACTTTACAGTGTGGTTTTATTTCTCTGCTGAGAACTCTGCAGAGTTATCAATTCCCAAACATTCTAGGCATACTCTTATTTGATATAAGTACAAGAATTCCCTCCTCCCTTCTTCAAATCAGTATAATCTGCCTTGTGGGGATTAACCAGGTTTCTGTTTATTAACATGAGGGACTAGGGTGATGCTTTTAAGGTCGTCAGTTCCAGCAACTTAGTGGAAGATGCTCTAGAACAATTTAGGATGCATGGGGGAACATATTAGGGCAATGCCAGGCATTTTCATATCATAGGAGAACAGTATGTCCTTAAAAAGAGTGCATCTTAAGTTTCTGGGCTTTGTACTCTCAACTTCCACTACCTATTTACACCTATTGATTTTTCCTAGAAGAGGCTTATTCTACTCATTTTTCTTCAAACAAAAACATTTTACTGACTATCAAAGACCAGTGACACAGAGCATGTACGTGAGAGGCCATGTTTAAGTAGCACTGAGAGAAATGTTCTTATGAAGAAGGTTCCTAGGATGTGTCTTGAGTCTACACTTGACAATTAAATGGAGAGAAACTGACAAAAACAAGCTGGATGCACTTTAGCAGGATTAATTTGTATGGAGTTGAAAAAATGTCATCAACATTCAATAGTTACCCTATATGGCATCTGACTTTTCTTCATAAAGCAACTGTGTGTGGTATTCTGTGTATGTGGGTGGCATTTTTTGGCCTTTTCAGACAAGTATATATATGTTGTTTTTTTTGTCTTCTCCTTTTGTTATACACTTAACCATCAATTTAAAGGGGTGGGGGAAAAGACTGTTGAAACAAAATTTGTCATTTATTGTCATTTAGGCAAGTACCACATTTTCTGAATCCATTTTGAATTCTGTTCAAGTAATGGAAAGTTGGTAAAGTTTGCACAGAACCATAAATCTGAAAAATTGTCACAGAGCTTATTCTTCCTCTATTGTTTCATGATCATACATGGGAGCCACAGTTATATACTTTTGAACACATCTCCTTTGAATAGAATTCCCACAACTGTGGTGCAAAGATGCAGGCAGCAATTTTCACATAGTAAGAAAGTATTCAGCGGCCTTTGCATTTTGTTCTATCCCCCAAAAATATTTGAATGTGACTCTTTGACATCACTGGGTGAAGCTCTCGAGTGTTAGTGCACACAATGCGGCTCTCTTGAGTAACCAGGAGGAGGGGAAAAGTCAAGAGGGCAAGCAATAAAGCCAAGAGGGAATACGGTTTATGAATGTAAAACTTACAGTACAACTTTAGAAAGGAAAAGAGTTGACAAGGCAAGTTAAAGCTGGCCCCAGGCAGCAATAACTTACTGAAGTGGCATTTATTTGGCTGATAACCCAAGGTCTTGCTGAACTTGCTAGTACAACAGAGGTAATCTTTATGGAAGAATGAATTACAATAGCAGCTTGCAGTAACATTATTTGATCTTTCCATTATTTAGAATGACCTTGTAAGCTCCCTCAAGGCTGCAAGTTTCAACTTTCTGCTGTGACTTTGAAACTGAAACAGGAATTCTCCTACATATCCTAAAAGATTTTTTTCAGTAGGTTTGCAGTATGCCTCACCTGCAGTAGAGCGGGTGATAAAGATCTAACATGTGATTGGGTCACAGTGTAACTGAGCTGGAAGTAGGTTGAGTAAATAATTTATACTCTGAGAAGTAAAGTGACTTGCTCAAGGTCATACGGCCAGATGATCTGCTTCAGGTGCCATGTTGGTAGCTATTATTTGAGAGCTAATTAAGCAGGCTGAGATCCAGAAGGCCCAATGTGGAAGAGGATTATAAGATTACAATGCTTTTATGAGAAGCATAGGTGCCATGAGAACAAGAAAGAAGGATGTTGACTTCTTTGAAAAGACTAGTTTTTCTTTCATTTTTTTTCCTTCCCTAATGGGGATGATATTAATGAGCATTAAATAATTTTGTAGCTAAATGTTAGAAATTTATTTAAAGTGCACTAAGAATCTTCAATATATAGACAAATGTTTGTTTAGAATGGAGAAGTTTTGGCCGGACGCGGTGGCTCACACCTGTAATCCCAGCACTTTGGGAGGCTGAGGCTGGTGAATCACGAGGTCAGGAGTTCAAGACCAGCCTGGCCAAGATGGTAAAACCCCGTCTCTACTAAAAATACAAAAAAAAGTAGTGGGGTGTGATGGCAGATACCTGTGATCCCAGCTACTTGGGAGGCTGAGGCAGAGCATTGCTTGAACCCAGGAGGGGAAGTTGCAGTGAGCCGAGCACCACTGCACTCCAGCCTGGGGGACAGAGCAAGATTCCATCTAAAAAAAAAAAAAAGAATGGAGAAGGTTTTTGTGGGAGTTGAGGGAGGGATTAAGCTTCATCATTTTAAGTTTAAGACACTTGGAGCATTTTCTCTTCCAAGGCACATGCACATTCCCTTACACACCCTCTGAATCCCAAACAGCATTCAGTCTGGGTGGGGTAAACATGTGACAACACACCGGGAGAAACAGCTGAATCATCCAGCAGTTGCAGTTCAGGTATTTGGCGCTGGCTGGAGGCATAATGATGAGGCAGGGATTCTTGGTTTCTTGTCTACTTCCTCCCCTTCCAGTGTTTTCTTTCAACTCCATAGTTCCAGTTTGGAAGCATTTGGAGTGAGATGGAGAGAAGTGTGAGATAAAACTGGAAATATTGAGACAGGCAGACAGAAGGAATTTGAGAGTCTCTGTCTCTCAGTCTGCCATTTTTTTCCTCAACACACCAACACAGCTAAGTGCACAAGTATGTTTACTGCAGCACTATTCACAAGAGCAAAAACTTGGAACTAACCCAAATGCCCATCAATGATAGACTGGATAAAGAAAATGTGGCACATCTACACCATGGAATACTATGCAGCCATAAAAAAGAATGAGTTCATGTTCTTTGCAGCGACCTGGATGAAGCTGGAAACCATCCTTCTCAGAAAACTAACACAGGAACAGAAAACCAAACACCACATGTTCTCACAGGTAGGGGTTGAACAATGAGAACACATGGACACAGTGAGGGGAACATCACACACTGGGGCCTGTCGAGGGATAAGGGTCAAGGTGAGGGAGAGCATTAGGACAAATACCTAGTGCATGTGGGGCTTAAAACCTAGATGATGGGTTGATAGGTGCAGCAAACCACCATGGCACATATATACTTATGTAACAAAGCTGCACATTCTGCACATGTATGCCAAAACTTAAAGTAAAATAAAAAAAAAAAGAAAGAACCTACCTCCATCCTGTATTCCTCTTTAACTGTCACCTTCTCTTTTCTCTTTCATACCTCAGCTTCCTGAGATTTATCTGAAGTCTCTTTCTTACCGTCACATTTGGCTTCTAAACTGTTCAATCTACTGTGGCCTGATGTGAGCTTCTACCTTGCCTCTGTAACATACTTCACTGAATTCGTTAATGTCACAACTGCAAGTCTAGTGGGCATGTTAAAGTTCTTATCTCAGGCAACACATCTAAGGTCTGATCTTGTTGACCTTCTTCTTCCTCTTCCTCCCCCTTCTCCTCCTCCTCCTCCTCCTCCCCTCCTCCTTCTTCTCCTTCTCCTTCTCCTTCTCCTCCTTCTCCTTCTCCTTCTCCTCCTTCTCCTTCTCCTTCTCCTCCTTCTCCTTCTCGTTCTTCCTCTTCCTCTTCTTCCTCTTCCTCTTCCTCTTCCTCTTCCCCTCCTCCTCCTCCTCCTCTTCCTCTCCTCCTCCTCCTCCTCCTCCTCCTCCTCCTCCTTCTTCTTCTTCTTCTTCTTCTTCTTCTTCTTCTTCTTCTTCTTCTTCTTCTTCTTCTTCTTCTTCTTCTTCTTCTTCTTCTTCTTCTTCTTCTTCTTCTTCTTCTTCTTCTTCTTCTTCTTCTTCTTCTTCTTCTTCTTCCTCCTCCTCTTCTTCTTCTTCTTCTTCCGGAGTTTTGCTCTTATTGCCCAGGCTGCAGTGCAATGGCACGATCTCGGCTCACCACAATCTCCACCTCCCGAGTTCAAGTGATTCTCCTGCCTCAGACTCCTGAGTAGCTGAGATAACAGGCATGCACCACCACGCCCAGCTAATTTTTGAATTTTTAGTAGAGACGGGGTTTCTCCATGTTGGTCAGGCTGGTCTCAAACTCCTGACTCCAGGGGATCCACCTGCCTCAGCTTTCCAAAGTGCTGGGATTACAGGCGTGAACCACTGCACCCAGCTGATCTCCCCCTTATTCTTAAAACTCCTTTCCACAATTTCCTTCTTACCTTGCTGTCCTCCTACTTCATGAGAGTCTTTTCCCTTTCATGTTGGTGTTCTCTGGTGATCTCTAGGTAGCTCGTCTGATTTTATTTTTCATACCCAATGTGTTCGACTCATGCAGTTTCAAAGGCTTTTTTTTTTTTCTGAGCTCTGGACCCATATTTCAATTGCTTTGTGGAAGCCTTTTGCGTCTGCTCTGTGGATATCACATCAGCCTATCACTGATGTGCTGAATTTATTGTCTCTCCTCCAAAATCAGTCCTTCCTCTTGTGTTTCTGATTCTGCTTATCACTTCCACCACATACTTGATCTCTTATGTCAGAAATTTGGAAATCATCGATAACTCTTTCACCCTTACCACACATATCATTGTCAGCAAATTCTCCTGATTTTGCTTCTTAAATGACTCTCAAACCTCTCTTTTCTTTTGCCCACCCATTTTTTCCTGCTGTGTTCTAGCTACTCATCATTTTAAATCTTAACTGATTTTTTGTACTTCCAGTTTCTTTCTCCTCAAGACTCATTTTATATATTACTCTAACAATTATCTTTAAGAGATAGTAATCTTAGGTCGCTTTCCTGCATATAATTCTTCAATAGTTTCCCATTATTTATAGAATAACAATGGAAAATAGTGTGTTTATTGTGTGCCAGGTACTGTTCTAATGGCTTTACATATATTAATTCATATGTTAAATTCTCATAATAATCCTATGAGATAGGTAACTGTTACTATATTTTTATCTCCACTTAACAGATGAGGAAACAAGGGCATAGAAAGGGTAATGAATTTGCCCCGTTGGGGTAGGCAGTAAGCCCAGACAGTCTTAGTCTAGGGCATATGCTTCTAATTGCCACTCTATTCTGCCTTTTTGTTGCTAGCACAGAATTCAAGGTCCTTGCTGATCTGGTCTCCACTGACCAATCTGCTTCACTTGTTGCTCTACTGACAAAACCCCCCCATTCCCCTGC
This sequence comes from Theropithecus gelada, assembly GCF_003255815.1. Taxonomy (NCBI): domain Eukaryota; kingdom Metazoa; phylum Chordata; class Mammalia; order Primates; family Cercopithecidae; genus Theropithecus; species Theropithecus gelada. Next base: position 108,053,033 of record NC_037669.1, read on the forward strand.
CAAACTGGACCAATTGTCATAATAATCAAACATAGCTCACAATACTCTGTTTACTTTTACATATGCTAGTCTCTCTTCCTAGAAAATAGTTGCCCATTTCTCACACTTGCATTTATGTATTTTCCTTGGTTGGTCACGAGTCAGCTGAAGTATCACTTCCTACAGGCTAACTTAGGGTTTTCTCTTCTGCTCATCTTCAAATCTGGGGCACATATCTATAATAGAACTCTCTAATGTGGTATGCTTAATCTTCATAAGTGCAACAGTCCACACAGTGTCTTCTTTGTACAATTGTACCCAAAATGTTTATTGAATAAGTGGATGGATATTAAAAGCTATGGTAATAAGTTTATACTTAATTTGGGTTATGAAATATTCCATTTGTTAAACACTTATCAAGAGGGTAATAGGATCAGAACTGCTGCTTATGTATTAACCTAGTGGTAGCATGAAGTGTTGATGGGACGTGAAATGTCTCAGGCAGTGCCAACGCATTGCATAGTAAGGGCTTGATCCATGCTGGTATCAGTGGGAAGACAAAGGCAGGATGGATTTGAGGGGTGCTGTGACAGTTGAATCCATCAGATTTCACTTACATATTAATTCATAGAACAAATAGTTATTGAGATCTATAGGACACTGATGTCCACAAAGTTACAGTAGTGAGCAAAACATACAGGTTCCTAGTGTCAGGGAGCTTCTATTCTAGAGAAGAGAGATGAACAATAAACAAGTTTAAAAATAAACAAGGGTTTAATATCAGTCATGAGAGTTGTGATGGGGAAAGTATAAACAGTGTGATGTGGCAGAGTTTCTGGGACCATCTCTGATGCGGTGATATTTTGGCCATGTGACAAGAAACTACCTGGAGGAGAGAAGTGCCACATGAAACCCCAAGGAAAGAACAAGTTTAGTGTGTCTGAGAAGCAGAAACAAGGCCAGAATGGCAAAATCATGGCAAACCAGGTGATGGGAAATGGGTATGAGGTCCGAGATCACATAGAGAGGTTTAGGCCACGGAAAGAAGTTTGAATTTTGTTCTAAGTGTGATGGTAATTTACTGACCAGGGAGAGAGAAAGAACATTCATGGCTCTGGAACATTAGTAACAATATTTATCAAAATGAGGAAGCTGAGAAGAAGTGCTAGTCTGATGGGGAAAAATAATTTCGGTTCGAGGAATTACTTGATGGCTCTGAAAGTGAGAAATGTGAGTTTAGGGACTGAGAAATTAGTCCCTCAAACTAAAATTCTCTTTCCTCATCAAACTAGAACTTCTTCTCTACTTCTTCATTTTGATAAATATTGTCATTTATATGTAGTCAGATTTCTAAGGAGGACAGTGAAGGGCTGCAAAAGAGAGAGAACTAAGGACAAAAGCCAAAGATAAAGCCTTAGAAAAGTGGAAATGATGGTAGAGGAAGAGTCCTCAAAGGAAATCTGTAAGGATAAGGAAGAGCTGGCCATGTTCTCAGACACAAGAATGGGGCCACCGGCAGAAGAGAGAAAATGCTGTTAGAAATGCACAGTACGGTGACTATGGTTAACAATATTACATTTTAAATTTCAAAATAACGAGAAGAGAGGATTTTGAATCTCCTCACCACAAAGAAATGATAAATGAGGAGATGACTATGTAAAATACTCTGATTTGATTTTTTTATACAATGCATACATGTATGGAAACACCACACCATACCCCATAAATATGTACAGTTATTATGTGTCAATTAAAAAAACAGTTGTAATGGACTAGGGATCAAGGTTAGCTGGGACCAGGCAACAGCATGTAGGCCTTAAGGAAGCATGAACTGTCAAGCTGAGGCTGCCTAATCAGAGCAGGGAATGTAGGCAGGGAGAACTTCAGCCAGTTATATTCCTAGACCCAGCCAGGCAGCCCAAAGCCCAGGTCTAGTTTGGTCATGCACCAGCACCAGGAGCTCATGCTGCCTGGCCCTCCTCAGTGAAATTGGCCCATAGGTCATCTCGCAGGAGTGAGGTTAAGTTGAAGGAAGTTAAGGGGTGGTCCCTGGAGGTTGACGAATGTTTAAAACAGCCACTGTGGCCTCCTGCAATAATTAGTCAACAAGAGATGTGTAAAATCATTTTTGAGGATCAGTGAGAGCTCAGCTGAGGTTGGAAAGCTTTGCTTTATGGTGGCCCAGTTTCCATGGTTTCCTTTCTTATGCGGTTTGGAAGAGGGAGCAGAGAAAACCAATTATTAGCTACAATAAGTCTAGCTTGATGTTAGAGGCTACTATATGTTTTTTTTTCCCTGGTGCCACAATATTATTTTAAATTTTGTAGAAAAACTGACAGATTATAGGTAAAATTAAAAATTGTTATTTATTTATTTTTTTTGAGACAGAGTCTTGCTCTGTTTCCCAGGCTGGAGTGCAGTGGCATGATCTCAGCTCACTGCAACCTCCGCCTCCCGGGTTCAAGCGATTCTCCTTCCTCAGCCTCCTGAGGAGCCAGGATTACAGGTACCCACCACCACGCCCAGCTAATTTTTGTATTTTTAGTAGAGATGGGGTTTCGCCATGTTGGCCAGGCTGGTCTCAAATTCCTGACCTTGTGATTCGCCCACCTCGGCCTCCCAAAGTGCTGGGATTACAGGCATGAGCCACCACACTCGGCCTAAAATTTGTTATTTTTTATATTGAAAAATTATATATGATTTCAGCCTAAATTTGAAAATCTGCAATAAGTTCTACATTAACAAGCCTACATCAATTTATATTCAATTCTAATTTTAAAATAAATGTGAAAATGTTGGATCACTTGTTATAATGACTTGGGCTCTTATCCTAGCAAGGTATTTGCATTGGAGACCAAGAATGTACAAATAAATAGTAATGGTATAACACAAATTTCAAAATTTTTGAGTGACATGTTAACAATGCGAAGTTTTCCACTGACTGATATTTTAATGTCACACCCCCAACAAACCTATAATTAAAGTTATTTTGGCATTTTCATCTCAAATCTTTGCTTTTGGGGGGTGGGCGGTGTATAATTCCACTTTTTAAATGAGCTTCCAGATACAATTTGACATAAAATACAAAATCTTATTCTGGCAAAAATTTCCCCTCCACCTTTCCATCGTGAAATATAGGAATATGTGGCTTCTCAGTTTAAAAAGTTATAAAGGTATTTTAAAAGGGAATTGAACCTTTTGTGTTTGTTTGTTTGGATTTGTTGACCAGAGTGTGTATGTGAGAACTAAAGTCCAGCTATTGTACAATTCACACAAACATAGAGGTCATTAGGATGTCCAACAGGCAGTTTTGGAAGAAGGGAGTAGCCCCACTTACTATGCTCCTTTCCTTTTAAGAACATTAATTAATTTATGTTTTTCTTTGAGAGAAATAATACTTGTCATGTCATCATTCCCAGGAAAAACGTTTGGGTCTATAGCTACACATTTTAAACAGCATATGAGTAAGTGGAGCAACAGTATAAAAATAGAAAACAAGCAAACATAGAGTCAAGGCAGTGGATGGAGAATCAATGATCTCTCTTTTTGTACACTGTCTCCTTTAATCTTTTAAGCACAGAAATTTCATGTGGAATTCTGCCTTCCTTTCCTATGCATTCCTTATATACATATATCTTGTATGTATACATGTAACAGCAGGGCATGAATCTCCTGAAGAGTCATCTTCTACTTCCACTTCCTTGGGTATGGACCCTGACGTAGGAGGGAAAAAGCTTTAGATACTTTTGGAGCAAGGAGTTAGATTTCCCCCATGGAATTCAGAAAGTAAAAGGAAAGTGCTTGGGAAAAAATCTTATGCTGAGGTAGGGGGTCATAGAAAGGCCATTGAATTCTTACAGGAAGGTCATGGGGGCAGTGGGAGGAGTCATGGACCAAGGATCATTTGAAGAATGCCATCCTTTAAGGAGGTTTTAAGTACATCACTGGTAGGGAAACATCAATATGGTCTTTCTTGCCCAGACAATTGTAGGAAATGTCTCCCAAAACACTTCACAGCCCAGGCTGGGGGTGGGAGTGGGGTGAAAACTACAACAACCATCATTTATTCACATCAGATTACGTACTGACTCACACATACACATTCTTCCCAAAACTCTTGGTCGTCTTATGTGGGCAAGGGCTTTATTTTCCTCAAGAGGAACATTTTTCTTATAAGTCTCTTTCCCTCCTTCTCCCCCAAACTTATGCACAATCTAAATTCCTTCGAAATAACTGAGTCTGAGTCTCAAATTTGTCCAGACGTTTTACAGCTCACTCCTCAAATTATCTGGTGTCACCATAACATACAACTAAGTATGACAAGGAGTGATGTCAGGTGCTACCTTTGAGTTAAATGTAGTATTACGTAGTGCTTCTTGATAAACCTTTATGGCAAATTAGAGGTTTCCCATTTCTCCAGTCGGCTGGCTATAAGATGTTGGGAGGGTGATTTTTTCTTTAACACAAGGCTCTTAAGAATTTGTCGCAATGTATTTTTAATACTGTCAATAAACAGCTTCCTCAAGACTCAGAGGGGCAATAATGGAAGCTGTTAACAAAGTGTGAAAAGCAACAGGCTAGCAAAGGTTAATCACATGGCTGCCCACTAATGACCTCTACAGCCCTCAGTTTAAACCCAACAGCACTTGTAAAGACCAATCACGTGAATAATTTCCTGTCTGAGGTAGCCTTTATGGTTAAGAATAAAAGCGGAGCTGATTGTGAATGGAAACCCCCCGGCAGGGGAGGTGGTTATTATTTTTAAGCTGATCTAAACACCTGGGTTTCCCACTGGACCCTATTAAACTTCCCCCATTATGTCTAAATATTTCAATTATTTCTGCAGCAGTTGTGAATTAGTGCATTACTAAGGTAGGCAAGAACTAAGAAAGGGGGCAGTTGACAAATGGCAAAGCCCCCCTTCCCCAAGGTGATGACAGTCAGGTAGGGAGAATCCCAGCCTTTGGGAAAGGATTTGGAGGGGTCATCCCTCCTCTGTAGCTCTCTGACCCCACCCCGCCTCAAGGAAGACCACACGTAAAGCCATTCAGACCAAGAAAATTTTTACTATTTTAAAGGCCTCCAGATGAGGAGATTCTTTAGCTTGCCCTGGTAACCCATTTCATTGTTTAACAGCCCTCGCTATCAGCCAGCAGTTTTCCCATTGGAAGAACTTAAGTAATTTCTCCTGTGGTTCAGACCCATCTTCCCTGCCTTGTCTTTGGGTGGCTGTATTTTGCTGATCTTTCCACATTTTATTATCGACTTGGTTAAACATTACTCCTCTCCCAATAAAATTGCTGAAGTCTTTGAAGATTTTATTTTCTACCTCCAACTTACAGATCTGAACATATTTAGGTGAAAAACCTTGACTAAGGCTCTCATCTTGTAACAATGACATTTTTAGGTTCATAGCAAGGACAGGGTTTAAAAGCAGTAATAGGGCTTCAACATTCTAATTTGGTACCTAGAATTTGGGTGGTCCTTTGGACAGTGGGTCAATGCATACTCAATGTTTCCTCTCTTCTCATTTGCATTATCTCATATCTTATTACATTTTTTGGTATAAATTTCTCTTTTCTGAATTATTTTATAAGACCCCATAAAGGGCAATGTGTAGCAGAGGAATAAAAACAGGATATGGATACAGCGTCAGATGTCTAAATTAAGATTTTGTCTCTATTTACTTTCTATAAGAACTTACTGTGGTTGGTAACTTAGCGTAGAAGTTACCAACCACATTAAGATTCATTTTCCTAAAAGCAATACCTGTTTCTTAGAGTTGCTGTGAAGAAGAATATAGTAACTTATATATACTGTCCAGAATGTAGTGGACATTCAGTATGTGTCAGCTCTTGTTTCTTTCTTCTTTATTAGCAACCCTGAATCCAGCGTGGTGGCTTATACTTGATTAAAGATTCACAGGAGGCATTCAAATTTAGCATATTGGAGATTATTTGGTTCCAAGCAGCAAATCCACCACTTGAACTAACTTAGGCAAGAGGGGGATTTACTCTTTCCCTTTTCCAATCAGCAGCTTGTCTCAGAGATGCCTTCAAACAGGGCTCTCTGGGGGACCATCACCAGGACACTCTTCATCTTTCTTCTCCACTCTTCTCCTAGATTCCTGACTGTATTTTCTCAGCCCCACTTCTACTTGGCTTGAAAGATGATCTTCTACTGCTCTCAGGCCCACATCTCTCAGCTTTACCCCTAGAGAGGGGGCTAATCCCCTCTGAGCTCCAGTTAGAAAACTCTGGGGGTAGGATTTGGTTTGGTCCAAATGGGTCATGAACCCATTCCCAAGCCTATCAATTGAGGTTGGGAATTGGGAGGAAGAACTGTGATTGCCACTTTCTATTGAAGTCATATGGTTGAAGTAGCGGTAGGGTCAGTTTCCTGGAAGAAGAGAAGAAGTCATACTACTGTACACCAAGCCCATCCTCCTGTTAGCACATTGTGCTCGGTGAGCCTTACTGGAAAACAACAACAGCAAACCAGAATCATGAGTAGACTCAAGGGACAACAAGATCGAATACTGACTGACTGACATTGATTTCCATTATTTGGCTTTCTCCCCGGGTCCCCAGGGCCCAGGCTTTAATTAAGTTACCTCTCCTTGGTCTACCTTCTCCAGGCTGCACCTGGTTCCAAGCTCACAGCAACCTGAGGCCTGTGATTAAAATCTACCTCTCTATCTCCTTCCCTAAAGGCCAAGCTATCTTTTGTGGGACCAAAAAGTTGACCTGATGAATTATTCTGTGTCAGTAGTAATAATATTTATGATTATAAGGCACATTCCCATGGATGATGTTAATATGCTAATGGGAAAAGGCATGTGAAAAGAAAACAGGCATTTGTGCAAGTGTTTTCTGAAAATGCTGCATCTAGCCCACCCCTGCCCACCTCAGATACACACAAACACATATAAACTTACGATGGCATGAACATCAGGCTAGGTAGAAAGAGAGGGAAAGACTAATGGGAATAAATTTTCAAGAGGCCAGGGTCTTGTGGTTATATCTGGAAATCACGCTGTGTGGGAAGACAGCCACTTCATCTAGTACTATCCTCTGCTTTAGCCTTCCTGATTCTGACACTGTTTGTTCTCTTTGAAGTTCAGGATTTTGTGACATTTTATCAGGGATACAAAATCTGGCAAAATATGGAGTTAACTGAATTTTAAATATTTATTTCTAGCATCGTTTTGCTTCATTTTTATTGGTTTTATAGGACCAGTAAAATAATTGAGTTATGAATATTTGCTTGAATTGCATAGCAGAGGCACCAGATCTGTCTGACTTGACATTACAGAGAAGAGTGGGAGAGAATGCCGGAGTGAACGCTCTACGAATCCCTGAGGATGTTGCTTTTTCTCCTGTGTCACAGCTCTTCGTATTTATGTCTCCATCACTTATCTGAAGGCTAACTTACAGCAGAATAGCATATATTCACATATCCCATTCCAAAGCATTCATTAAGTGCCTACTGTGAGGTGAGCACTGTCTTAGGCATGAATGATTCTGAGATGAGTTCTGAGATGAGTAGTACAGAGTTCCAGCATCAAGTTTCTTACAGTCTAGTAGAGGACACATGTAAGTAAAGAAATTACAAAATAGTGCCTACTAAGCACAATAGAATATTCAAACAAAAGTGGTATGGGAGAGAGACTAGTAAACTGTGCAGGGCTTGGGGAGTGAGAAAAATCTTCCAACGAGGAAGTGACATATGAATTTTATATCTGATGGGATTTCCAAGCACACTTGATGAGTCTCATTCTCCCACACTGCAGCAAAGGGTGATCTGATCCATACAGCTGTAGCTCTTCACTAATGATATGAGCCAGCATCCATTGAGAAATCTCTATTCCAGACACTGTCAGGGTGCCACATTTATGATCTCATTAAATCCTTACAACTCTTTGAGGGTGAGTGCTCTCCATTTTACAGATGAAGAACATGAAGCTTAGAGAGTGAAACTTGTGCAGGGTCATACGGTTGACAGGAGGTAGTGCCAGGATTCTAACTCAGATGGGTTCGACCCTGGGGCCCAGGCTCTTGCCCAAATAGTGTACATAATCAAGAGAGGCCTCGGGTACAGCACTTGGCACTTTAGACTTTTCACAGTGCTTTCACCTGTTTTGACTCTTTTGAACCTCTCTTAAGCATCCCGGGGATGACACTGGCAGGGCATTATCATTCCATTTGAAGACAAGGAAAATGAAGCTTTAGAGCAGGGAGGTCACACAGTCACACAGTTAGTAAGAGGGAGAGCTGGGCTAGGACTCAGGCTGTTTGACTTCTAGCGTAGTGCTGCTCCCTTCACTGCAGAATGAATGGAGAGTCGGCCACATGCACAGAAGCGATTGCTATGCTCCCCACATGCTGCCCTGCCTTCTACCACCCCATGATCCCAACAAGTTTCTGTAATTGATTTTAAAAATCCATAGAAGGAGCAGGGCGCGGTGGCTCACACCTGTAATCCCAGCACTTTGGGAGGCCGAGGTGTGCGGAGGTTGCAGTGAGCCGAGATTGAGCCGTTGCACTCCAGCCTGGGCAACAAGAGTGAAACTCCACCTCAAAAAAAAAAAAAATCCGTAGAAGATTTCTCTACACAGACACGCAGGGATGAGGGAGAGGGAAAGATGTCTTCTTTCCTGCACCTGGTAGGGATGGGAAAGACCCACCTTATATTCTTTCTCAAAAATTATTCTAAAGAAGGAAGAATGTAGGCTGTTATGTCATGAGTCTAACATGTCACTGAAGAAAATTAGATAGGTCTTAAATTTTTATTTTAAAGGAGCAACAAGAGGTGCCAACCTCTGTAGATGACACATCATGAGAACTGCTAACAGTGTATCACTGAATGTCAATAAACCACAGGTTATTATCAAATAGATTTGGGTGGTTAAAACATGGGCTGTAAATGGTACTACAATGTAGGCTGAAAGATTAGCAATCTTTCTAATCTCACCCATTAGTCAATGAGGTAAGCCTTGGTCCCACCTGCAGTGCAGTATCTTTAAGGGTTTCCATAGACAAAACTACTTTCTCCTTGTCAAGCGAGACTCCTCCAGGGTTCAAGGTCTCCCTTTTTGTATTTCACCAAAGAATTCCAAGTAAACCTTCATTAGAAACAAACAAAAGCTTTCTTCATGTGATTTAAACTGTTCACAGACTTTGAATGCTTAAATCTCACTCTTTTGAAAAAATATTATCTTACTCTTTTCTTGAAAATTTAATAGATAGCACTCAAAAAATTTTGCTCTAAGGAATATATGGGGAAAAAAAAGACATATATGGGAGACCCAAACTTAATTTGTCTTTTACTATGACCTCAGGTTGAAGGCTGAGTTTAGTTAGATGGATTTCACAGATAGAAAAAAATATATGAGAAAACTCTGAAGGAAATTCACCTTCTTGGAAAGGTAAACTGAAGCACAGATAAATTCACGATATCAAATATATTGCAAGTGCTCAATGGGATATGAAAAAGGCAGTATTATAGTAATATATGAGAAAATGTTATAAATTGTGAATTGTTATACATACGTCAGGAATTTGGTAGCTCCCTGCCATTCTGTCTTTTGAGGTCACCCCATGGAGAAACCTTTCTCTAACTTCCTTATCATTCTTCTCCTACCGGGTGGGCACTTCTCCATTGACATTCACATTATCGTATGCATAGCATGGTCACTAAAGTCATCACATTGCATTATGATATGCTGTTATTATGTCTTCCCCACTGGACTGGAGGCCTGGGAATTACCCGTGTGATATCTCCATGCCTAGCGTAGCTGTGCCTGATGCAAAGCAGATACTTGGTAAGTATTTGTAGCCTTAATGATCAAACAAAGAAGTGAACTTTTGGATCTTAATTCTTAAGTGGAACTCTGTTATAGAGATTGGAAAATCTTTTCTGCTAAAGGTTTCTTTTTTGCTTTTAATTTAAATAAGGCTGAGAAGACTGCTACCTGTGCCACTTGGAATGTCATAATGTACATGAGTTTATTAATTGCTCTGGAATATTTTTACCGTAAAATTTGTCCAACTTTGTTTAATCTAGCTATACTAGAATCTGACCACAAAGTCATGTTAAGAAACACCTCGTAATATACCTGAGCAAGTGCTGCTTTAAAAGTGAAATAAAAATATAAAATGAAATAAAATATGTCACAAAGTACAATTAATGCCAGATGAGTGCCAGACTCTCCATGGCACCAATTTGAAAAGAAGAAAGATTAATATGGAATGAGCTCCAAAATCTTTCTGAAGGAAAACGGAAGCTTGAAAGATAGGTTTAATCTGGCTGGGTGGGAGGTAAGGAAGCATCATGGTTTTTCATCTTTTTTTCCTTCTACCACCTGATAAGACACACTCCAATTAACAGTAGTGCCTTACTATGCGGTGAGGGTTTTGAGTTGGGAAAGGAGTTGTGAGTAGATTAAAAATGCTCTTCACTTTCTGAAGAGCTTCCACTGTAGCTGTGCATTATTAGACATTCACCACTTTGAGGATTTTAATCATGGCAGAGGGAAAAGAACATGCTGTCTAGCTTTTCTACTTAACTTCCACAAGTCACCATGGGTGCAGGTAATTTCACTTCCATGAGTAACCAAATTGTCAGTTTTAAGGGCCTGCGAGGCTTGCAGGCTTTCAAAATGGGTATATTTTCCCTGGGACTGATGAGCATGTCCAATGTCCCTGGCTTGGGTCCCTTTTTCACTCTGTTTTTGACCAAAAGTTGTATACTTTCTAAAAAAGCATCACCTCCACCATAGCTCAAATTCCCCAGTTGCTCAAATAATTTCTTGTAAATAGGAATGTGCTGAGGCATTTTAGCTATATGCTCCCTCTCTTGAACTTGCCTCTCTTCTTGTGATTCATTTATATTTTCAGACCCAAACAATGATTTAGTTAATTTTCATGTCTTACTAATTCCCAAATTTGGCTTTCTTGTTGTGCCAAAACAGTCTGTTTATGAATCCCAGAGATCCAGACTGAGAAAAGTGGTTATATTTGAAATAGGTTTTATTTAATCAGAGAATGGTGGCATTTGGAGTCATTTTGGGGGAGGGAGCATAGTCCTAGTGAGTTTCACAATCTTCTTCCCATTCCTTCAGATTTCTGTTTGGGTTGCCGGGTAGAATAATTTTTCAATAAAAAAGGGAGAAGTGTTTTTAAGAGTCCAAAGAGAGAGCCCTACAAACATTTTCCCACTTTTCAATATGAATTATTTCCTTTTTGATATTTTCAAAGCAAGCAGAGACCAGGCCAAGCTTATTTGGAGGTCAGTCTGAAAATAGGTGAATCTGGATCTCTCTAACAACAACAAAAAAGGCCTTTTCTGGGGGCACTCAAGCACATCGTTCAGAGCAGACTGTGTGTGTTATTGTTCAGCGTGGATACAAACATATATGATAGGTCACATGTGCAAAGACCAAATCATGTTTATGTAGGGAAATAACTTTTCCCTTACTGTGGAAGTAGAAATCCCTGGAAGCAAAAATTCTTGGGAACAAAAATTGTGGTTTGTACATGACCTGATCTGAGATGCGGAGCTTTTATTCTTTTTCTGGTTATTGTGTGTGTGTGTATGTGGGGGGGGGGGGGGGTGTTTTGTTTTGTTTTAGTAAACCACAGAGGGTTTTACTGTAATACTGAGAATAGTCTGTGTATGTGCATTTATTTGTGTGAATGTGGATCTAAAAAAGCCTCATTTAGACTTTTTCTCACTTCTTTGGTAAAGGCCTGGTTGAAACAACTTCCTATAGTTTTCATGGTGAGGACAGAAAACACAACTTCCAGCAAACGTCAGGGAGGAACTGCTTGAGCTCTCCAACAGCACATGCTTGCAACTCACTTTAGCATGAAGGGTAGTGTGCAAACACCTAATTTTTACAAAACTGCTTGTATTCGGAGTTACTAATTACAAACCCTCATGCTCTCCCTTCTTTTTCTGTTCAAATCTGCAAGGTTATTTAATTGAAGTCCTATTTTGTGGGTGCAGATGCATGATGTGTTTGAATCATCAAACAGATTTAGTGTGTTTTGATTGTTGTGTGTGCCTCATTGCTATTCCCAGAATGTCGAGCGGAGCTTATGCTTCTCGGGAAGACTTGAAGCATGAAACAGTAAAAGAGTCCTTTCTTCTCCTCCCACCCCCTCGCCCCCCATTTTCGTTGAAACTTTGCCAATATCAGATCGCACTCTGTCTGTTGCTGCATTAAAATGAAGTCATTCCCTCCCACTTGCCCCCTTCCCTGCTGCTCTCCAGCCCCACAATTTTCTTCCTAAGTGGGGGAGACTTGCTTGCTATGGATGAACATCTTTAGTTTTATTTTCTTTCCGCCTTTCTCTCCTTTCCATTTTCCTCTCCATTTCTCCCTCCTTCTTTGCGGTGGTTTTTAGATTGGGGGTTGTGAATGGGAGAGAGAAGGGGCCTGTTTTCCTTTCGAGGTGAAAACAGCCTTGGAACCGGCAGGTGCATGGCCCCCAAGCAGCTGCTTGTGACTTGCAAGCTGAAGCGTCTTACTTCCCCCTCCAAGCCAAGAGCACTTCATATAATCCTCTCATGCAATTCACACTGTAATTGCAGAAACCCCAACTGCTAGGGCTTATATTATTATTACAATTATTATTGTTGTTTTTCACTGATAACAACATCTTCTGCAAACAGGAAACTGTCATGTTAATTAGTTTTTGTGTAAGATGAGTTGCTTCTCTGGAAGCAAGATTTTTGTTGTTGTTGTTGTTTTTGTTTTGTTTTACTCTGAGCCCTGTCCCCTGGCCCCCTCCAGTCCTAACCCCCTTGAAGGCCACTCAGGGAGTAGTACATGTGGAACTTTTATGTGGTTCTGTAGGGCCTTTTATTACCCTGTGGGCCTCATCCTCTTCTTAAGAAAGAGGCTGGTGGTTAGGTGCTGGCAAAGAAAATTATTTTCTTGAACACCAGCTTGTTTTCTCAAGGTTCTGCTTATTCCTTTGGTAATTATGAGACTAAAAGGTCCTTTTTCTTTTTTCTTTTTTTTTGTTTTACCCATGAGTGCTTTAGACTATGGAACAATCATTTCATGGTTTTGAGGAAGAAAGGGAGAGGCATAAAAATATGGGGAGATTCTATTTTTTTCATGACATTAAAAATGCTTAGATAATTAGTAAAAAATACTTTTATTCCTGAAATTAAAAAATCTGATATTTTGAGAGTCAGAAAATATCTAAACTATTACTGCCACCTGTGCTAATTTGTAATTTTCATCTACAACTTTGGCCTTTTTCATTATTTATCAAAATCCAGCTATTCATAACCACTGTCATGATTTTTATCACAGCTACATGCTACGAATACCTAAACTGTTGTTTAAATAGTATTTTCTTTATATGGACTTTGCTTTTAAATATAATCTACTTGCAAAAGACATTAATTGCTACAAAAATATCACTTCTATCAACGGTACACAAATGCAATTTACCATAAAGACAAAGTAACTATAAAAATTAAATAAATGCAAACAATTGCTGTTACTTTGTTTCGTGTTAGAGGTGTTGTAAAGTGTAGGAAAGGTGTTTAAGATGAGCACTGAGACTCTGTTCTTACTATGATCAGAAGGACTAAAAGAGAACTGAAAAGAGAGCGACTCTCTCACTTTGTGGACCAGCGGCATTTAATGCCATGCCAGTGGACCACTGCATACCGCTCTCCTCCTGGAGCATGTCCCCGCGCATTGCAGGTCCTGCGCTTTGGGAAACGTACTCCACACAAGCGTGTTGTTTGTGGCTCAGGTGGCCCGAAGTCCACCATGAATATTTGGCTCTAAAATGGCTATTTATTTTTTAAAGTTGGCTCATGATGTGTATGAACTATGTATTTCTAGTAAGAGAGAGACAAAAACAATTGCTCTTACAGGAGAATTGGGGTCTAGTCGTAGATTAGTCAAATACCGAGCAAACCAAAGTTCTCAAAGAATATCAAGGGGAAAACGAGGAGAAACAAGTGCTAGGATCCAAATGGCCATAATAGGAACTAAAACGGGGAGTCAAAAGGGGATCAAAAGTCTGGAGAAGGTGAAATATGGTCAGAAATGGATTGAGATGGATATTCCAGAAACAAAAGCATTTGTGATCAGAGCTGAGGTATCTGAGGTATTCATGTAGTAGCAGGTGATGTGCAAGAGAGAATGGCTGGGTAAAACACTGGGTAAAATCAGAGTAGAGAAAGAAGAGCAATTCTTAGCTAATTAGTGTGAGTCATAAAACACAATGCTGAGAACTCCTCAGCTCACCTCCATACACCCACACCCGAATGCACTATAGAGGTAAAAGGATTGGTCAACCTCACAGTTTTTCTTAATCATAAATAAAACATTTTCTAAAGATTTACATCCCCAACCCTTCCACAAGCCCATTATGACTTTACTATGTAAATCTTTCCAGTCATTCTTTTTTTTTTTTTTTTTTTTTTTTGAGACAGAGTCTGGCTCTGTCACCCAGGCTGGACTGCAGTGGCGCGATCTCTGCTCACTGCAAGCTCCGCCTCCCAGGTTCCCGCCATTCTCCTGCCTCAGCCTCCCGAGTAGCTGGGGCTACAGGTGCCCGCCACCACGCCCAGCTAGTTTTTTTTTTTGTACTTTTTTAGTAGAGACGGGGTTTCACTGTATTAGCCAGGATGGTCTCGATCTCCTGACCTCGTGATCCGCCTGTCTCGGCCTCCCAAAGTGCTGGGATTACAGGCTTGAGCCACCACGCCTGGCCTCCAGTCATTCTTAATGGCTATATTGCCTTTATCTCCCCATGACACTCCTCCCACCGTGTTCTTCAGGCTTCAGATGGAAGGGATGGCCTCGAAGATGCATAAATAAGCTAGAAAATGTTTCTTCAGTAGAAATTTCAGTAGAAATTTAGTAAAATGATTTCTTTACAACATCCATGATTTTATTCTCCAGGACAATATGGCAGGATGGTGAGTGCTGATGTGTTTCTTTAGGCTTACATCTGTTCTGTGGTTGGCTGGTTAATGGCAGTTTCTAAAGTTGATGAAGCTTATTATTATTATTATTATTATTATTATTATTATTTTGAGATGGAGTCTTGCTCTGTCACCCAGGCTGGAGTGCAGTGGCATGATCTCAGCTCACTGCAACCTCCGCCTCCTGGGTTCAAGTGATTCTCCTGTCTCAGCCTTCCGAGTAGCTGGGATTACAGGTGCCTGCCTCCACGCCTGGCTAATTTGTGTATTTTTTAGTAGAGACAAGGTTTCACCATGTTGGCCAGACTGGTCTTGAACTCCTGACCTCAGGTAATCCATCCGCCTTGGCCTCCCAAAGTGCTGGGACTACAGGTGTGAGCCACCATGCCCGGCCTGATGAAGCTTATTAATGATGACTTTTATGATCAATGTGTCTGTTTTATATTGGTAAGTGAAGATGATCCTAGCATTGTTCTAAGTACTGTGACAGATAGAAAAGAAACCTACTTAGGCCGAGTGTGGTGGCTCACACCTGTAATCTCAGCACTTTGGGAGGCCGAGGTGGGTGGATCACCTGAAGTCAGGAGTTTGAGACCAGCCTGACCAACATGGTGAAACCCCAACTCTACTAAATACAAAAAATTAGCCGGGTGTGGTGGTGCATGCCTGTAATCCCAGCTACTCGGGAGGCTGAGACAGGAGAATTGCATGAATCCGAGAGATGGAGGTTGCAATGAGCTGAAATTGAGCCATTGCGCTCCCACCTGGGCAACAAGAGCGAAACTCTGTCTCAAAAAACAAACAAACAAACAAAGAAACCTACTTAACAAATATTTAGCTGAGGACTTACTATGTGAAAGACTCTGCGTTGGGGATACAAGCATGTAGTCTACTGCAATGATATTTGATAAAAACTCTGATAAGGGTAAGGACTGTAACTTCATAGAACACATGAGCAGGCCCCTAACCAAATCTAAAGTCAGGACAGGCTTCCACATAGGCTGAGAACTTAAGGCCAAAACAGGAATCAGTGAGGGGAGTCTAAAGGGAGAAGTTCAGGGAAGGAGTGGACCCCTAAAGGCCTGGAGGTGAAGGTGTGTATGGGGAGTTTCGAGAACTTTAAGTAGATCACCATAGCTGCAGATTGGGAGGTGGGTGGAGAGCAGAGACAGAAACTGAAGCTGAAGAAGGACGGGACTTGAAGGCCGTGTGAAGTGGTTTAGATTTGATGCTGAGTGAAACAGAGAGCTAACAAAGGAGTTAAGAGAGCCGGACTCAAATCTGGGAAGAAAGGCTGCCCTGGAGAGGAGCGAGAGGAGGTGGAAATGTAGGTGATGGCACAGAGGGGAGGGTGAAACATGATGAGCAATCTGACCAATTGAGCCTGAGGGTGCTTGCAGGATGGGTCACACTGGGCCAGCTAGGATAGGCAATAACCTCGAAATGATCTCCAGGGACTGATGGCGAAAGTGCAGGTCATCACCATCCCAGCAGAGGGGACTGTCCTATATATAAGCTGAGCACTATGATAATGGCTTGGGGGTGAGATCATGCAGGCGAGTGGGGTAGGAAGTATGGAAGCCCTTTGGTTTTTGATCAAAGACAGTATTTTTTGAAGATTTTTGATCAGGGACAGTATTTTTTTGGACAACATTTGGCTAAGTGAGCTGAGTTACTTTCCTATTATAAATGTCCAGTATGCTTCATGAACCTGTTTTACTTTGACAGTGAGCCTTTGATGTTAAGGGGAGCATCAGTTCTCACCATGTGGTAATGGTATTAATAAAAGATAACATTAATAAGGTACTTACGTTGGAGCAAGCACTGTGCCGAGCACTTGACATGTATTATCTCATTTTTCCTTCCCCAAACTCAGTGAGGTCTTATTATTAACTGTATTTTACAGATGAGAGTACTGAGGCTTAGAGAAGGTAAATAACACCATAACTAAATGATAGAGGTAGGATTTCAACCCAGGGTTGACTCCAGAGCCTGAGCTAGAAACCAAACTGCCACAGTTAAGGATGTATTGGACACTGAGTCTAAGGATTAACTGTGTACAAATTAGACATTTTTAAAATGAACAAGCACAAACAATTAAAAGTCTTTTGGTTTCTTCCTGCATCTTCCTCTTGGAATTACGCTGCAGGAAAAAGGTTTGATTAATAAGGGTTAGGAATACTTGTTTCAAATTAAACTTGGTTTTACTAAACATACAAAAGCAAAAGGAAATACAAGTAGGATTTTTTTCCAGGTTTTGTTACTTAAACTTTTGGAGGATTAAATCTGCCAAAACAGTAAGTAGGGTTTTATTTTTACATTTCACATATGGAGGCCACGCACTTTCACAATCCTTAAATTGGAAAAGATGCACAGAGTTAATCTACCCTAATTATTTAGTAGCCATTCCTCTTACTGAAAAACAAAATGTGTCACCAGAATTATTACAACATCCAAATAGTGAAAAGAGTTTACAGATCAAATGCCTAATCTAACTCCTTTATTTTACACATGAGAAAGCTGAGGACCAAAGCAGCTACAGGATTGACCTGCCCAAAGTCACACAGTGCATCTGCAGCCCGGCTTCGGACCAGAGTTTCTTCTGATAAGAGGCAAGCTCATTGATGGCCACACCTGCTCATCCTGGCTAACGGTATTCCCCAGTGGAATTAACACGATACATCTTCCTGGAGTATCATTTTTACTTTAAGATTTAAAAGCAAGCAAGCAAATTAAATAGTCATTTAAATCATATGTATATTAAGCCTAACATGGCCATATTGTAGAGTAAACCACAGAGATTTAATAAACAAAACAGGAAACTTCAAAGAAATACCTTTTCTTGGAAAGAAGGCAGGAGAGCAAGAAAAGGGACTGCCTCAGCCTTTATCACGTGCGTCTTGTGGTTTAAATGTATTCTCTCTCCTTTAGAGATTTTCCAGAGGGCAAGTTTTCTGTTTTCTGTTTTGTTTTGTTTTTGAGATATTCTGGGATCTCTTAGAAGTGTCATAGACAATAGTGAACTATCAATTAATAACATTGTTCATGATTATGCTGTTAAATAACTTTGTGAGATGTCAGAAACATGCCTTGCATTTTCCATTAATGTATAATTTAAAATTGTCTAAATACATGTTAACAGATCCTTTAATACAATATATTTTAATTTTTTATCTTAGAAAATTTTTTGAGCTAATTTTAATAGGTAATGTACTTGATTAGAAGTGTGTCACACGAATGAATGTATTTTGCATTCATTCAAGGTTATCTTTAAAATGATGTGAGTAATCTGTTTTATGCCCACAAGTACTATGAAGGCTAACACTTCATTCTTAACTCATCTAGTTGTCATTAGGTACAGCAGCTGATACAATCTTCCATTAGGCAGTCTCAGAACTGTGGGTGGTCTTGGAAACTATACCATATGAACTATAATACACAATAGAGCAAATTGGGTTTTTTTTTCAGCTTTAATTCTGAATCATGTAGCTCCTGTTGGTTGAAATTGAGCAAAATAACAAAAAGGATTTTATTCTAGCACCAACCTATACTGATGTGTTAGAGCAGAATTCCTTATATACTCTTTGTTACTTAAAGGATTTAAATTTGCCGCAGTTATTTATTTTTTTTTCAATTTAAGTTGTTTATTTACCTAGCTAAAGGACCTGAATTAGCAGTGCTAGTAAACAGGGGGTACAGCTGACTGTTCACATTTTTAAAAAGCTAAATGCTCATAAAACAAGATATTGAAGAGAAAAAAAATGCATTTTAACTTTACTTTTGATTGAACTAGCACTGAGTACATTTCATTGGGACATTTTGGAAGTAAACCACGCAATTCACATCAATACCAAATTGGCTGTGCTCACCGTGGTGTTATTATAAAGGGAGTTAACTCATAATGTCTGGAAACTCGATGTCACTTTAAAGCTCTGAAACTTCAGTGTTATGTGTTTTTTCAAATTTCTTTATAAAAATACCTTTAAGTGCCTTAGATGTAATAACCACTCAGTAAGTAGCTATTGATTTAATTTCCACCAGAAACATACTGCATTGGAAGTCAGAATAGAAGTAAAATGCAAAGCAAATTATCAACTTGGTATTTACTAGGTGGGTATGGAAGCAAGTGATATGTATGGTTTTGGCAACTCAAGAAAGATGTATCTGCTCACAGAATTCTACACAAGTAATCATTTGCTAATCTCAAGAGAAATATTCTTTAAAAAACTAATCTTTTTGTGTATGCTCATAAAGATTAAAAAATCTTTCAAAACATCATTGATATGACAAGCAAACTATCTTTCATTTCTGTAAATGAGCTACAAATATATGCTTTTACAATTAAAAAAATATTTAAATGAGAAATCACAAAGAAGTTTAGACTGAAACAGTGCTACTTTTTTTTTTTTTTTTCCTGGCATAGATGATCGCCTAGTCTTTTTCACTGTAGTCTGGAGTCCTTATAAAGAAACCACACACAAGTTATTCTGTGGGCAGAAGCATTTTAGCTTCCAACTTTAATTTCATTTTTTGTTCAATGGGCAGATAGTTTAAAAAGTTTTCTCTCCCATCTTATTTTGTTTCTTAAAATCCTTCAAATCTGAAAAGGATAGAATTATAGCACTCTTCATTTTGTACCTTCCATCCTACCTGCTAAGTTGGTTTTGTTTTTTAATAACCTAGGCCTAAGTATTAAAAATTCAGTTGCTCTCCTTCCTCTCTCTCTTTCTCTGTCTGTCCCTCTCTTCTTCCTTTCTTCCTTCCTCCTTCTCCAAGTCCCTCTTGTCCTCCCCACTCCCCCCTTGTCCCCTTTAGAAGCCCCTGGGATGACACTGTTCATTGATGCATCTCCCTCATTAGCATTGCTGCAGCTTGGCTCAGTGGTTTCAGAGGCAATCCGTCATGAGAAAACTGAAGAATGTGCCCCATTTGCATGATTCTGTGCCAGAATGCAACTTTTTCTCAGCTGTTCTTTGTGTAATTTCCCCTTGAGCGTTCAACTTTCCCATGAAGTCCTAGAAATCATATTACGGATTTCCAACCCAATTGAAATGCTCTACAGATTAGTTTTACATACTTGCCTCCTTCCCCCCGAAACTTCATAGTTCTTCATAAACAGAGCAAATTAGTACATAAAAAACAGGTTTAGCCTTTCATTGTTTGAAATGTAGGGCACATTAAATGAATAATTTTGCTTTGAAAATGCAGGGGTACATATTATATGTGCAAATATATATTTATTACACATGTCCAAATGAGGTCACAACACTACGAAATACTTAGGCAATTTCTGCTTTCTAGTCACTTAGTGCCACTTGCAAACCACATTTTGTAACCCACCACGGAACTCAGAGCAAAACATAGCAAAAAGCTGGATGAAATGCTCACTATTTCTTTAATAAAGAGAGCTTCCCATGTAAGTCAAGATCTGTTTTGCAGTTCTTGGGTGAAAACATTTTAATAAAAGAATGAATTCATAGCTAACTAGTTGCTAATTAAATAAGTATTCTCACAGCATTTTTTCTAGATGGAAAATGACAACTAAAACAACTGTGAGATATGCAACCTGTTACCAGGATTTCCATTTTCCAGAAATTAAGATAAATATAATATGGTATATACACACAACACTACATTCCAGAAGAGAAAACATTCCATTAAAGAATGCTTATCACATTACATTTGAATTAACAAGAAGAACTCAACTTATTTACACACACACACACACTCCATACCCCTTTTCAATGACATGTTATTCTTCTCAGTATTATTATATACAAATCGATAGAATCATTTCATTCCCTTTTGACTTTTGGGTGCAGTTAGTAGTAAGAATAAACCATTTCTTCTTCTTATTCCCATTCTAAAAACTGTAGAATAAATTACTTAAAAATTACTTTTTGACCATTGGTTGGAAAGTAATCATAAAATAGTGAAGATATTCTAAAAGTGTTTTAGTTATAACTACTTAAAATTTTAAATGACTTCATAATCTTTGGGAAGGAGAAGATGAATTTAGAATGAGAAGGCTGAAAATATCAAACTTAAAACCCAGTGAGTATCAAACAGAATTAAAATAACTTAAAGATAATTCCCTGTACTAACAGAAAAAAAATAAAGCTCTTAAAATACAAAAATTTGGTCGTTGAAGAACCGCTCACACGGTGATTAGAATTAGGTTGCAGAAGATTTCATTAATTATAGGTGACTGATTTTCCCTGGGCAGACAGCTCAGGTCTCCCGGCCCCCTCCGTCCGCCCCCTCCCCAGCTCATCTCAAACTGTTGTCTAACCTTTCCCTTAATCCATCTCATCTTGAGCTGATGGGAACTGCTTTCATTCTACCTCTTGTGGAGGTAATGAAACAATCTTCTTATTCACTTGGTTCCTCTGAGCCGGTGACATGCAACAACAACAAAAAAAAACGAGCGTCCTGATTAATGGCTGCTAATTAGCAATGTTAATGACCAGGTGTCCCAGAGTACGGCCAGCTCCTCTCAGCATGGAGTGATCGCTCAATGAGGGCCCTGCAAATCCATTCCCAGTGACCCTTCCCCTCAGCTGCCAGTAATGAAGCCCGCTTGCTCGTTACTCCCGGGAGAGGCGCAGGAGGAGACCTGGGCCTGGGACCCAAACCCTTGCCTGGGGTCTAGTGGGTCTTCCATTAATTAAGGTTAGCATTTCTGGCCCCCCAAAAGCTCAAAGGTAGAGGAGTGAAGAACAGGGAGATGTACTCAAACCCTCTTTTGTCCAGAGGAGATTCTTTTCTAAATGGAGCCAGTAATTAATTTTAACCATTTACACGTACATCTGTAATTTTGACTATGTGCTAGCCATACATATCATCTTCTCAATCAGATTCTTTTATTATCCAGAGATGATTCACATGGGTGAAGCAAATCTCATATTAGCTTTCAAACACAACTTTTTTTCTGTGGGGTTTGCATGCTTTTTTTTTTTTTTTTTTTTTTTTAACCATTCAGCACAGATTACCTAATGGCAGCAGAAACTCAGTGCGCCTAGAGGCGTGCTTAAAAAAATAATAGTAATTGTTGAAAATATTTTTTCTAGTTAGAAGGTAGGTTAAGTATGTAAGTGCTCTTATCTCTCATACTGGAGTAAGAGAATTATGATAACTTTTAAAACAAAACAAAAAAACAAAAATAAGCTTTTCACAGAGCTTTATAGAGAATCAGCTCTATAAAGACCTGAAGAATTATTTTACTAATTAGAGTTGGTTCCTTTTTGGAATGCTGACCAGAAAATTGAAAAGTGACAGGACTGAAGTCATTGTAGATAACTAACCATTAATTGTATTTGCCAATTTGTGACAGGCTGATTCTGTCTGAGTTTGCACAATCATTTGCTTTCCCCTCACTGGAGAATGGCCTCGTATTTCCTCCAAGCAAAGGGAGTGGGGATTCGGTTTGGAAGAAACAAACTAAAATGGAAGAAAGTATGCTATACCATTGTTTTTGTTTTAGCACACTCTTTCTTTTTAATATATATGTCTCAGGTTGGGATAACACCTTGGCTGATTTAGAAATACTATATATATATTCACACACACACACACACATATGTATATACATGTTCAGTGTTTTACCTGTTGTCTATTTATCCTCCGTGCCTACCTCCATTGTTGTCTTCTCTTAAACTACAAGCTGCAAAGCATAGAAGCCATGTTTCTTTGACTCAATGTGGATAATAGACTGTAGAGAGATGCTTAAACAGGTTTTTCAATTGATTGATTAATACAACGATTGATGGATGGATAGAGGAAAGGGTGATATATATATATGTGTGTGTGGGTATATATATATATATATATATATATAAACACATACATATCTTACTTGCTGAAAGGTCATATGTTTGATATCATTGTGTTAAGTTTCTGTTAATGACGTTTTTGATACATGTATAATTTATTTTGGTAGATTAAGTGATATTGTAAAAATTACCAACTATTCATAGGTGATGAAATATCACCATAACTGCACTTAATAGCAGGGCTTGAAAAGTTGTGGTTACTACTTTGCTCTGGGCTAATAGGTCCAAGTAAAATTTGACAAGAAAAACTTCAGAGCTTTACTTCCAAGTGTGGACAGGTCAAGCAATATCACCTCCTAAACCACAGAGGAGGAAGAGGCTGCCTAGATAGGCGTCTGGCTCCTCTTTCATTGGAGCCCACCTTCTGTTGCACTAATATTTGATGTAGATTTCTGGGGAGAGGGATACAATTTTTCTCCTTATAATTAAATAATTTAGTACATTTTCTTTGCAGGAAATTTAGAAAACATTTGAAAAGCATATGCATACATGTTCACATGTATTCACAAATGCACACACAGCACCTACAATCCTAAACAGAACTATATCCATTGCCAACATGTTGTCATATATTCTAGCTATCTTTTTTTGTGCATAGAGATGCTTTTTCTTTTAACTGAAATTGTATCATACTGCAGATAATATTTTATAAATTACTTTATAAAGTTAACAATCTGACCATAACTTGTCGTGAAACGTTCTTCTACAATAGCATATTATGGCAGCCTCTACTAAGAGCCATGAGTCTCCATTGACCATGAATGGTTAATGACGATTTCTAGAGTGACTACAGAGCCACATTACTGTGATGGCCCCAGTGCTAAAGGGAAGGGCACAGGCTCCATCCTGGCCAGTTCCTCCCTACCCAGTGGACTGAGAGTTTGTTGAGGATTGAGTCATATCCCTCCATTAGCTTAAATCCTGCTTCTTTCTCTTCTTTCTACAGTCTACAGACCTGTGCCAAGGAGCCAAAGAGAAGAGATCAGAATAACCAAGGTATGCTGTGTCAAATTAATTAACTTTTAGCAAACCAAGGGCCAAACAATGTGACTGTAAGCTTCATGACAGCAGGGAGTTTGTATATCTTTTCACCTGTGGATTGGCAGTACCTAGCACCATACCTGGCACATTGTAGATTATATATATTTGTGGAATGAATGAATGAATGAACAATTAAAAAATGCATTTGACTGTTTTCTAGTTTGCATTTTCTTAAGTGGCGGAGAGAGTAATGGACTTTTAGTCAGTGCCCTTGGAATGCCCACAGGGATGTATCTCCAGAAGGAACTCATTCGTTTGCATGTTGCATTGGAAGTAACACATATGAGCAGATACATGGTTTTATACTTCTAGCCAGAATTCATGAAAACCCTGAGATCTATCTGTCTTCTGCTCCTATGTGTCTAGTCCTGCCTGTTCCTCAATTTGGTCAAAAGAGAAAACAAACAAACAAACAAACAAAAAAACGTTTTGAGTCCCAAGGTCCTTAATTTGAACTTGCAATTAAATTGCATTATAAATTAAATCTGGCAACTTAAAGAATTAAATATTTTACTTATCTCTTTTTTTCCTTTTTTAAAATAGGTTTATGAAGCCTATATAAAAACCTATGAAACCTACACAGTCTGTGGGTGGAATGTGTACTGCTCTAGGAAATGAATAAATACGTTGTCAATGGGAGGGGAATCAGTTGCACTTAACGTGACTCAAAGTTCGGAAGCGTGGGGTTAAAAAATGTAGGGTTCACTGGATTTTTTTCTTTCTTTTTCAATTTAAAAAGTCTAAGTTACCCTGGGAAAACTGACCAAGAAATAATAGAAAATAACCACTTTGCTTCAAAAGATGTCTTGCAGCAATTAGCCAAAGAAAAAGCTGTATCCTCTGCAAGACATCCTCCTCTATTGTGTGCAGTAGGGATGGCTGTTCCTTGACCCCTCTCACTCACCTACCTCTGGCGCTTTGTTCAGGGGGCAGAGGCAAAGCGAGACCCTTTTGGTAAATTTAGCCTGTTGGAATAGCAAATGGAGAATGCTATAATGCATTCACCCTTTCCTCTATCCATCCATCAATCGTTGTATTAATCAATCAATTGAAAAGCCTGTTTAAGCATCTCTCTATAGCCTATTATCCACATTGAGTCAAAGAAACATGGCTTCTATGCTTTGCAGCTTGTAGTTTAAGAGAAGACAACAATGGAGGTAGGCACGGAGGATAAATAGACAACAGGTAAAACACTGAACAAGTATGTGAGGTGAAAAGA
Organism: Theropithecus gelada; assembly: GCF_003255815.1. Classification (NCBI taxonomy): domain Eukaryota; kingdom Metazoa; phylum Chordata; class Mammalia; order Primates; family Cercopithecidae; genus Theropithecus; species Theropithecus gelada. Next base: position 108,078,068 of record NC_037669.1, read on the forward strand.
ATGATAATATTAACATTGTCAATCAATTAACAGGTATTTATGGTGTGGTAATTACATGCTCAGCACTGGGTTTGGGTGTTCTCCAAGTTAAATAGCTAAAAATCGGAAGAACTTTTTTTTTTTTTAATTAATTACAGTTTTAAGTTGAGAAACTAAAGAAGTTTACTTTCCATTCTGGATAAAGCTTTGCGGAGGCAGTAGGATGGGAATGAAAGGAGGATGTGTGTTTCCACTTTGGTACTTGTTGAAAAGAATAAAATAGCTATGATGGGAGAGTGAATAAGTGATGGTTGAGACACTTGGATAACTTTAAAATCACAAAAGTGCAGAGTTGGAATGGGCCTGAAATATCGTTTTTTCAACCCTTCCCACTGTATGGTTAATACCATCTAAAAATTGAGGCAAATTCAGAGGTTGTTTTGAATAAGATGTTGGTCAAGTCAGCATGAGAGGAGCCTGTCAAGGGACACAGAAGGAGATACAGGAAGTGAGGCCTTCCTTGGATGTAATCATGACCAAGAAGAGGCCTCTAAAGCTGCTCAAAAGGGTCCTGTTCCTTATGTGTAGTCCATTTAAGAAGGCTCTAGAGGAGAATAGAGTTGGTGTAATCAAAACCGATAGTGAGATGATCTCTTCAGTAACAACAATAAGAGGCTGGAGTTTGGTGAAGAAATTGTATTAATCCAGGCAAACAGTGCCCCAAACCTGTATTTTGGATGTTTTACTCCTCTAATTTATGCATCAGGGAAAAACAAAATCCTTATTACCTGCTTAGGACTACTAAATTCCAAATCTTAATCAAAGTTCGCTGACATTGATATCCCAGCTTAATGCATAATTAACCCATTTTTGAAATGTGGATAAAAGGTAAAGTTTGGACATTTTGGGCTAAATGTTTGGACATTTGGACAGATTGGGCTAGTTATCATTTCAAAATATCTAAAGAGTGAAGAAATCAAATCTTTGTTTACTATCAACCCATAGTAGTTATTGTGCTAAGCACTCCAACGTTGCCTAATGAATCCTTATAATCCTCAAAATAAAGTAGTATTATCCACATATTACAGACCCAGAGGCTTAAAAAGTCAAGTAACTGGACCCAAATCCCAAATAAAGTCACTGAGTGATAAGGAGTGGGTCTTTATGACAGCAAGCCACTGCTGTGCCACAGCACCATGCTGTCTCACATAATTTGGAGATTTTTTTTTTTCCTTTAGAGATAGATGATCTCAGAGTTGGGTGAAATCAATATTTCTCACCCATGCTGTCCCCCAACCCCCAATTCACTGGGCATACAGGTTATAATGGTTGTGTGGATGTATAGTTCTTCCTATTTTTGGTACAATCATGATATATTATTCTGATATAGTTGTGGATATCCAGAAACTCTTTATGTTCAGGATCTGGTAAGAATCCAAGTTGGCTAAAACTTTTAAAGTATCCAAAAGAAGTAAAAGGTTTTCTCACCAGAGAGGATATAACTCCAGAAAAGGACTGAGGCTGCTGATAAAGTATCTTAGACTCCCTGAAATCTGCCCTTCTGAAATTAAGTTCCAATTTTAGGAGTGCTAATGCCGCCATCTGTACTCCTACAGTTTTTCACAGTAGACCTGGGATTGTGATTTACTGCTCAGATTTGTCCTGAGGTTGTGTCTCCCAGACCCCTATGACCACATCCTTGAAGACGTTGGAAGAGACTGCACTTCTCTTTCCACGATACATGAATATTTCTTCTACCACCTTTAAAAAACGTAATTGCAAGGGGTTTTCAATGTAAAGAGAATCTCCTGGAAGCCCCAACTATTTGAGATTGGTTCCATATAATGAAGATATTGATGCCGGATCACAAGGTGATTGGAACCAAGGCTCCAATGATTGCTTTTTGACGAGCAAGCAACAAGAGGCTGCTGGATCACAGTGCACCATCTGGGGGAGCTTGTATATATGAGCTCTCCATGACCACGGCTGCTGGGGACCCCACATGCAGCTCTAGCAGTGTGAGAGTGTCCTGAGGATTCTGTTAGTTTCTTGCCATTTGAGAGATGCTCAGACATTTTCAGGGGTCTCTAACAAAAAGCAGCATCACATTTCCACTCAAGACTGAAAGTTACAGTGGAGCAAGTGAAAACTTGAGGGGGTAGTGCTTTTAATTTTGAAATCTAAAAAGAGCTAAAAGGTTCTTTCTGCTCTGTATCTGGCCATTCTAAGAGCCATTCTGCCCAAATAATACCAATTTAACATAGGGTAGGGAGATGGGAAAATTAATAGAAATTGCACTAAACTAGGATCTTTATAATGACTGCATTTTTTCTAGGTGAGAGGTATTATTCTATTTTACATATTAAGAAACTGAGGCTCTGAGAAATGAGATGTCACAGAGTTAGTAAGGGGTAGAGCCACGTATTCAAGTCTTGGTGTGACTGCAAAATCCTCCATAACTGTGCTGTTCAATATGATAATTATTAGCCATTATAGCCCTTTTAATTAAAATTAAAATTAAATTTAATAAAATATTCAATTCCTTAGTCAAACTTCAGGTGCTCATTAACTGCATGTGGTTGGTGGCTAGTATTGAACAATGCAGATATAGAATATTTTCTCCATCAAAGAAAGTTCTGTTGGACTGTGCCTCTCTGTAGCCATGTTGAGAACTTTGTTTGGCAGAAGTATTTGTGGAAAATAACAGTAGTGAAACTCTTCTATGTTAGTGAAGAATGGTGGAGGTAAAGGGAAAGATTGATGTACTTGGAAAACCTTTAACAAAGAAAGTCGTTTAGTTGTAGACACATAGCATTAACTAAGCCAATGGCAACGATAATAGTAGTATCTAATTGTTCACTGCTTCTTATGTGGTAGGTACTATTCTAAACTTTATGCATATGAACTTATTTAATCCTCACAAAAATCCTACAAAGCAAATGCCATATGATCTCCATTTTATAGATGAGGAAACTCAGGCACAGTGAAGTCAAGCCACTTCCTAAGGTTATCCAGATAAAGGAAAGTAAACCAGGATTGTAACCCAAATAGTCTGGCTTCAGATACTGGATGCATAACCATTATGTCATACAAGAATGTTTTACAAGCGTACATAGGAGAAAGTTTTGAGAGTAAGTTGCTGGTTAGAAATGGAGATATAAAAAACCAATGCATTGTTCTTAAAAAACAGAGTAACCCGAAAACCAAGCAATACTTCCTTTTGCATGCTGTCTGTGTGCATGTGTGTGCAGTATAAGTACATGTTACATATAATTTTATACGCATAAAATACATATTTTAAGTACATATACACACATACATACAAAATTTGTGTCTCTCTGTGTGTGTATGCATAGCAGTTTATGAGACCAAGTCAGATATAGTATTGTTAATGGGAAGTAAATAAGATAAAAGGAAAGGATATTGTAATTGGAAAGCAACAACTATTATATAGTTAATTATTGGTAAAATTTATTTTCTCTGCCTGCTTCAACCATAAGTAAGGGAGAAAAATATTGGTTAAAATCAAACCCAAATGAACTAATCTCATTGTTTTTGTAAATTTTCAAGTTTGCAAAGTAGGTTTAAAAGTTTTGCAAATGTTTCAGGAAAATTTTGGAAGAAGGATTTCAGATTGGACTTGAACGACCAGAATTTAAATTCCTGTTATCTCTGTGTAAGGTGTGCACTTGGAAGTTAAGAATTCTTTTGTATCTACTTATCTAATGCATTCCCAAATGATGTTCACTTGCCCATCCATCTCAGTTTTATCCTCACCATTATCCTCACAAAGGATGATAATTTTTCACAACAAGTACCACATGCGTGTTGGGGCCATTGCCATTTCAAGTGTTAAGAATGGTTCTAGGCTGAGTGTGGTGGCTCATACCTGTAATCCCAGAACTTTGGGAGGTTGAGGCAGGTGGATCATTTGAGGTCAGGAGTTTGAGACCAGCCTGGCCAACATGGCGAAACCCCATTTCTACTAAAAATACAAAAACAAAAACAAAAACCAAAAAGCCAGGAGTGGTGGCACACACCTGTAATTCCAGCTACTGGGGAGGTTGAAGCATGAGAATAGCTTGAACCCGGGACGTGGAGATTGCAGTGAGCAGAGATTGCACCACTGCTGTCAGCCTGGGCAGCAGAGCAAGACTCTGGCTCCTTAAAAAAAGAAAAAAAAAAGGACTGTGGTGTTATTGATATCATACTTGTTGGGTGGGTTAGTCCTGTGGATATAGCTTTTATTTTAAGTAAATACAGAAGTACTTAGAAAGTGCTAGCGCTTATGCTTATAATTTTTCAATTAGGAACACTAATACGTAAACCTAAATTAAATTTTCATCATTAACAAAGTCCTTTAGTTCTCAAGTGGAAACAATTTAAAACTGGGTTTATTTTGTAACATTTTTGCTAATGAGTAGTTTTTTGTTTTTTTTTTTTTAAGTATGGGAAACATGGCTTTTTTTTTTTTTTTTTTAAACAGAAATGCAACTAGTAATGTAAGTTCTGTTTGGTATAACGTTCTACATTAAGATACTACCCGTGAAAATAAAATGATCATTACCTTTCTGGTGATAGCTAAGCGTCACCTTAACAAATTGGCTTGTGACCTCAGACTGCATCACTATGACCATATCTGAAACATTCTCTTAACTTTGTAATGGTTATGATCTTACCTGTCTTCCCGATCACTATGCCCATTTTAAATACTTATTTTAAACCAAATGAAAAATCTTTATTATAGAGTGTTACAGAATGGAGAATTTTTAAAACAATTATTCATAAAAATATCCATTTTTTCCTCAAGAAGATAAAGTGCACTATTACACACTGACTATTACACACTGACTATTACACACTATTACACACTATTACACACTGACTATTACACACTGACTATTACACACTATTACACACTATTACACACAGGAATTGGTGACCTGAATTTTATCTTTTTGAGCTGTAATTTTAATGTTGGAAACAGCTGTAGGGATCATCTAGTCCTTCTCTCTTAGAAGCTTTAGTAGACCGACCCCAACACTGCACACAGCTAAAACTTGAGCCTGGATTCTCTCTCTAGGAGGCATTAACCAACCAAATCTCAACATGTTTTGTTCACTTTTTGACCAAATCTTGATTTAATAAACATTTAAACCACTTGAGAAATAGATTGCTATTTTGCTTTGCTTAGCTGCTGCAATTAAATATGTACTAAGTCTCCGGTGCACATGATCTGTGCAGCACTGTGCTGAGTCTATGAAACCACAGAACTAGAAGGGACCTTTGAGATTATCTAGTTCAATTGCCCTGGCTTTCAGATGGAGAAAATGAGAAGTGAACGGGTGTTACAGGGCCACACAGCTAGCCAGCATCAGATCTGTGCCCCTATTCCAGATGGCCTGACCTCGAGTCTGGTCGTCCTATTACTATGCTGTTTCCAGTGGAGTGTACAGTTCCGAGGGTATAGTCAGGTGTTCAAACAAGGATCCAAACATTGCTGAGGCCTATTGACTCTTGTTCCTGTTGCCTTATGGGTGGTTGGGACATTGACAAAGCATAAATATTTGCCAAAGAATCATGAATAAGCTCAGCTGGAAATCAACTTTGATATGCAAATGACAGAGGTGGTTATAAACATGAAAAAAAGTTTTTTTTTTTAAATTAAAAAAAAAGTAAGTGGTAAAGCACATGGGGTCAGGCAAGCCATTTAAGAAAATGGCCTTCTCCATGGCATCTCATTGCTTTGGGAATATTGCAGTGGAATGGGAGCTTTGATAATCTCTGTGAAGAATAATGGCAAGGGGAAAGAAGGCTGCTTGTCGACAGTAACCTACAGACAAATGAAAACCCGGGCTGTGTCCTGAGAGTTTTAGGTAATCCAGGCTCATAATTTGATTTGAGAAGAGCTACTCCAGGCTACTGTGTAATTATAGAAGCATTCACTCGGCTGGCTCCTGTTCGCCTCATCACGTTCTACTTCATTGCCCTTTATACTAAAGCCCCTGTTGATGAGAGGGCGGAAACAGTAAGTACAAATAAAGCAATTAGCAGGTGGGGAATGCTACCACTGTTTAAGGATAACATACAATCTTTATTGGTACTTATTAAGTAGAAGTCTAGAGCTTAGAGACAAAGGGAAATATCACAAGCCACAAAAATGAAAAGGAGTGTGGGAACAAAAAGAGAATGGGGAAAAATTATACCGACGTTTATCTACTTCATATTTCACAAATCTTATCCCAGAGGCTGGTTTAAAAAATACTATTAAACCTCCAGTTTATTTATATTATAGTGAGTTATGTTCTCAACTAAAATTCACCTTCCAGTTTTCTTCCTTTTTTGGACCTACTCTTTTATGATGTGAATTAGGTTGAAAAACGTTTTAAACAGTTACTGTGTTCCATTGAGTTTTGAATTGGGGTTGTAGTTAAATCCGCCAGCAGGGGGAGTTAGGATAATTAACAAACCTTGGCAGGTCCTGACATTTAGAACATAGATTCATAGGCACTGTTGGCAGCACTGAAAATGCCCACCGTAGATAAGGAATATAATGGGCAAAAGGAGGAAAGCAAGAGGATTTCAAGTGTTCTTGAAATCCCAGCACAGGATATTGAAGATGGACAAGAAAATAGGGCACAGGCTTTCTACCTCCATTTGCAGAGTAATCCATGCACTCTGATTCTTGGTTTACTTATCTGAAAGCAGGGATAATATAACTCTGTTCATCCAGAATGCTGTAATTCTCATATCTTAGTAGATAGCCTTGCTCTTCATGCTCTAGCCTTATTTCTTTCATCTGAGCACCAAGGTAGAGTATAAATGATTGCCATGCTTCTTAGAGCAGCCACAAGAAGATGTCGCCTGCATCTGATTTGGGCCTGGTGTCTTTGTCCTTGCATGCCTTATTAATTAAAGCTCTGCTGTCAACTTCAACTGCCTAAACAGGATGTAGTCTCCAATTTGAATAGATTTCCAAGCAGTCAACTTGAAAGAAAGGTATGGGAGTTTGCAGAAAAATCAATATGCTTTTCCTTTGCCTTAGTAGCAGGAGGGTACTTTGGACAGAGACATGTACAGATACCTAGAAAGATAAAGTTTTATACTGGCAGTAGAAATTAATATTGCAAAATTAAATCTTTATCTTCATCCTAAAAAAGCTTAGCTTCTTTTAGGGAAAACTTCTGGTTCTTGCTTCAGGTTTTACGCACTCCTTCTCTTTTTCGTCCTCCATCACCTAGCCGCCACTTGAGGCAGACCCAGAGTGTCAAAAGTAAAAGCTCTTGGACAATAATACTGAGAAAAATGTTTATTTTACCCTTTGGCGGAAATCACAGCACCTTCATAGGGCAGGACATTATCTCAGCCAGATCAAATGTCTAAAGATGATCATGACCAGGCCTTCCCAAGTATCATTCAAGGGAGGTGACTTATGTAGGCCAAGCAGGGAAGAATAGCTTCCAGAAGTCTGCAAAATGCTTAGAACTTAGTGTTAATGTCTTTGGTACCTTTTGATAGTGCTAGTAAATATATAAATATGCATATCACAAATTTTCTTTTGGAAAGTGTACATTGTGTATTTAAAACAGATTTTATTTGAGGCTCACCAATATGCTCATGAATTTTTATGATCCCAGTCCTCATGTTCAAAACCATTGAAATTCTCAAATGACAAATACTAAGCCATAATTTCATAAATATACAGAATTTTCATTTGTAGTATCTCTCATTTCCATCATCATCCTCTTCATAATTGCCACTGTCCACTGAATTCGTTTTAGTGCTTCAGAGTTTTAAAGGTGTTCCATAGTCATAAACTTACTTAATTCTTAACAATCTGCAAATTTGACAGGTGATACAATATGATTTTGCAAATAAAGAGACACAGAGAAGCTCTGTGACCTACTCAGGGATGGCTCTGTTTGGGATAGTTATCTAAGGGTCTAGGTCAGTTCGAATCGGGTCTCCATCGATTATCAAATGCAAGAAACTGGAAATAGTTTCAGTAACTATTTCGCTCTTGTGTATTATTAGTACTGAGTAAAAAAATAAAAAACAGAACAAAATATTCACACAGCCTCTTGTGCCTGGGAATCGTGGTATTTTAGAAATGTGGCAAGTGGTAGAACAGGATACAGACAGTATGATTCACCTTTCTACCCCTCCCTTTTTCACCTCTGCATCTTTCCTTTTGTGTCAGATTAAAAAATAAAGTAATGGGCAAACCTAGATGGTCGTGGTTGAGCAGAAGGACTTGTGATTGTAACTGCTTAAACCTGTGAACAAGACTTCAAAAATAATCCCTCAGATGCCTTTCTTCTCTAAGATCTCACCCCACTCTGGGGCACAAGAACTTGGTTGTACTTTTGGGAAGGCTGTCAAGAATTTTTCTGCTTTGGCAAACCCAGAGGTGCACCATTTCTGCGTCGAGTTCATCTCCTCCAATGTAGACTCCTGGTGAACTCTTTTTTGTTACGTATTGATATGTAGTTTGCCTTTGATCATTGCAATTTATATTTGATGACAAGGAACCTTTCCAAGAACATACTCATTTGACAGTTTGAAGGGCTGAACAAATGTCTTTATTTTTATGTATTTATTTTTGAGTTGGAGTCTTGCTCTGTAGCCCAGGCTGGAGTGCAATGGCATAATCTCGGCTCACTCCAACCTCCGCCTCCTGGGTTCAAGCGATTCTCATGCCTCAACTTCTGGAGTAGCTGGGACTACAGATGCATACCAACATGCCCGGCTAATTTTTGTATTTATTTTATTTATTTATTTTTTTGAGACGGAGTCTCATTCTGTCACCCAGGCTGGAGTGCAATGGCGAGATCTCAGCTCACTGCAACCTCTGCCTCCTGGGTTCAAGCTATTCTCTTGCGTCAGCCTCTTGAGTAGCCGGGGTTACAGGTGCATGCCACCATGCCCGGCTAATTTTTGTACTTTTAGTAGAGACAGGGTTCCTTCATGTTGGTCAGGCTGGTCTCGAACTCCTGGCCTCAGGTAATCTGCCCGCCTCAGCCTCCCAAAGTGCTAGGATTACAGGCATGAGCCACCACTCCTGGCCAAATGTCTTTATCTTTAAAACAAGCATTTCAGTCTACAATATCTGTAAAGGATTGGGATTTGCTCTAATTAGATTTGTTCTCGTGGAGGACAGCATTGTTTTTTATTGGCTTGTGAATGTGACCAGAGATACTTGCAATCTAACTCATACATGGGTTCTCTAGTTCACAATGTCCCACCTGGATGCCTTTTAGGCTTTCTTCTCCTCATAGCCTGCCACCTCTTTGGGCCTGGCCTGGAGGAAGCCTAAGTGAATCATCTCCTCATAGAATCAAAAGTAGACCATAAATGACGATGAATGCTTCCAGGTTGCCTGGAGCCACTGCACCTGATGCCATTTGAAACTCCCGCAGGAAATACTGGGCATCCCATTCCAAGTGTCCTTGAAGCCCGTGGCAAATTCCTCTTGTTCACTCCAAAAGCATGCTTCCTGTTGTTTTTGGGTGGTCTTCCCAATACCTAGACCTGAGAATGTTTAACAGAGAAAATAAAGAGCATATTTTGAATTCTCAAGTAAAATACTCTCTGATTGGTAGAACTTGGTTTTGATAGCAGAGTGTGGAAATAGCATGGCTGTTTATTTACTATGAGCATTTTGTGACAAACAGGCCTGATTCAGGGTATGATAGCACCACCCCTCAGTCTCTGAAGTGGCCAATTTCTCCCAGCTGTTCAGGCCGGTTTCTGACTAAGCAAGTTGTTTCTTTTAGATCCTGTCTTCGAGGCAGTTTCTGATGGTAGACAGAGGACACATTTTTCTCTGCTCATCCATGTGTCTGTACAATCATTGGCTGCTCAGACACTCCAGGTTGGAGGTCTATATAAGTTACCCTCACCAGCCTTTCTGAACCAGACACAAAGGACGCACCCCAACTGGCTTGTAAAAGCAGTACATCTAATCACACAATGCCTCTATAATGTGGTTTTTAAAATTAAGTGACCCACAGGATATTAATCTGGTGGTAACAACTCCCAAGGGATGTAGCACTGGCAAACACTTCAAGAGCTGCTAGTACTCCTATTAAATGTGATGTTCATTTTGTCTAAACATATGGAAATAAAACTAAGCCATGGGAGAACTTCAGTTCTGTACATGCTATAGTGTTCATAAACCTGTCATAAATAAGTGTCTCTTAAAAAGAAACCAATTAATAAATGTGCATTGAATCGCAAAGCGTAAATATTCCATAATACAGGGTCTCTCCTCCCCGCACCCTCCACCAGCATTCCTATCCCTGCCAGGGCCCCCCCGCTGCCTCCCTGTTACTTAAGCTGTTATAACATTTTCCACTTTGTGGCCCATCTCGGTTTTGTTGTTGTTGATTGAGTTATTTGGTTGGTTCAGAGGCCTGAAAAAATAAAGAAAAAAAAATCTGTAAGCTATAAAACGCAGCTTCTTTCTTCCTTTGTCTGTGTATTAGAGTCTGGCTTGGCACTAGAACCCCACCCCAAACCTCCCACCGAGAGTATGTCATATTTCTATATGCTCATGCATGTTCAGCTCTACCTCTTTTGAAATGATGCCCAAAGCCCAGCAATGTTTACATAAGTAAAAGGGAGTTTCACTTTTATGCTGTAATTTCTACATGGAGCAGAGAGTTTTCCTAGCCATACCTTATACTTTGTTCATAGGTGAACTTTTATTTTTCTGATATGATGGTTTTATCCAGCTTTGACAACAGATTTCTTTAGGAGATTACACACCTGGAATTAACTTTTTCTGCCAAGAATTACAGTGCACCTGGAAGTCCTAAATCATTTTTATCTATGTTTTAGAAGCTTTGTGTAGTGAAATTGCATATCTCAAACTTGACTTGTCTCTTGAGGAGAAGCTTAAGGACTGGAGTCGGGTAGATATGAATATGCTGGTACTATGGAGTAAATACATCCAGGGTGTGTCTACTTTTCACCAGTCAAATACTCACTACCTGAGCACCATCTCCCTGAGTACCTCACTTCTTAAATGACTCCGCTTCCTGCATAACATATGGAAATGTGAGTATGCACTTTCAGCAGATTGTTTGCTATGTTTACACCAGTTCTAACACTAATCCCCATTAATGTTTGATATAGTCCCCAACAGGTTTCAGAAGATGTCAGACACCATATCTACTGTGTGTGTGTTTGGCATGATACACACTCAAACAAGGAGAGTGATAAAGAAGGATTTTTAGAGATTTCTTTCCTAAAGATATTTGCTAACTAGATTAAATATTTTGAGAATGGGAAATACTTTGTATGAGTATGAATGACATCAAAATATAACATCCTTTCATTTAAAAAATAGGCAGGGAGTTCGTTATAAATAGTCATACCATTCCATTTGGAGACGTATTACATTTTCTGTTATGAAACTGTGGATAAAGTCTTGCGAGGTACAACTGTAAGACTATCTTCAAGAGATTTAGGATTACGAGTCAGAAAAGTTATTAAAACTCATGCCTACACGTTAGAAAGATAATATTGTGTGAGTATTAGAAATTACATGATTTCTTGGGGGTGGGGAGGGTAGTGTTATAGGAAATTTAGAGAAAAAAAGTCTTCAATCTTTAAGTTTTGCTGTCAGTGTTAGAGCTCCTGTTTTTGTCATGAAACCAGGATATGCTCTCATTTTCCTGACGTGAAGTAGCATTGCTAGAACAACAAATGCTTTTCATCCCTAGGCATCCTGAAGTTTGCCAAACTGGTTCTGCTTATTCTTGTCGAACAAGGATAATTTCTTCTCTTGGTCGTCTCTGATACAGTGTCAGCATTTTAAAGGTCAAAAGTTACCATAGTGACAAATTACTTGAGTATAAACATTTATTCTGTTTAGACAAAAATGCTCTAAGATTAAGAAAAGGTTTAGAAAAATCATGGATAAACCAACACATCTATTTTGATGGATTTCTTTCTCAGGCAACATAAGAATGATATTATAAGTGATATTGTAAATAATGTTTAGTAAAAAAAAAGAGTACAGAAAAACAAAATATAGATACATTAAAACATATCTAATATCAAATTCAAATATAAATAGTTGAATTTCACAAATTACTATTTTCTGTTACTGTGGTTTAATTTTACATGATTGTGACTAAATTCTGCCCTGGTTATAGATAAACTCATTATGTTCTTTAAGTAGTTCGAATTTCCTGATAACCAGGAGTCAAACTGAAGAACAAGCAGAATTAGTAGCCAAGTCTAATAAACGACTGGGAAAAATTGTATCTGTCTCATCCTCCTGGTTCCCACACACTCTAGTTACATCATTACTTAGCCTGTAAATTTGGAGGCCAATTGGGCTCCAGAGCTTGGGTCAGGTGACCAAAACATCAAAATGTGTCTGAAACTCTACCCTAAAGATGGGGTTTCAGTAGGGCCTCTGGATAGCTGACTCCTCTGCGGCTGCTGTGCAATTTTCGTATTTTATTTCACCTTTGCTTTCAGGCTTAGCTTTTGGTCCCACAGATTGATGGCTGAAGCAAACTCGTTGATTTGGGTTTTTCTGTGCAGGTGCATGGGCAAAATTATTTCCTGTACCGCATACTACAATCAGTTATGTAATAGCTTAAAAGAAAACAAAAACAGAAACTAGTCCTTTGGTTTTCATCAGAGATCATTCTAACCCCTTATTTTTATTTCATCTTTTTTTTTTTTTGGTTTTGAAAACTTTTTTGGATTTTGTGATATTTTAAAACATAATTTAATGTCTAAATTCACAAAACTTAAAAACCAAGGTTATTAGAGCCACTGGCTGCAACTCCCCATCGATGGAGCTGAAATGCTCTGCTCCTCTTAAAAGGAGCGGAATGTGTAACTCTATCCCCTTGCTAAGGTTTCACAGGGCAAGTATAGTGATGACAACAACTACTTGTTTTTTGCAGATGTAGAAAGGCAATTTTTTTTTTTTTTTAACATGTGCAGGAAGCAACAAAAAACCTGGTCTTCGGGGACAGGTGAGTGAATTGCCTTGCAAGAGATAAACCAAATAATCCTTAAAGTTGTAGTAACATATACAGAACCAAAAGCTTGACATCTCTGTACACAAACCTATTTTCATGTTCGGATTTACATTTCTCTTGATTGCTACAAGAGGGGCTATGATCGTTTCTAGTTGGGAGTTTGTTTCAATGGAGTAAAATCCATCAGAAATGAAAAATATCCTTGATAAATTGTTATCAGGTATTTAACAAATCTTTTCAGGAAGCAGGGATGATGCACTAAAGAAGGAGAAAACTCAGGTGAAAATCTTGTTAAAAACCAAGGCAAACAAACAAACAACAACAGCAACAACAAAAAGAAAACCAAGGCAAACAAACAAACAACAACAACAAAAAGAAAAACCAAGGCAAACAAAACAAATTGTCTTTCTTCTTGGATCAAATAACTGCATGAACTCTATTCCGTGACTTACACAGCAAACATTAGTATGTACTAATTATCATGCTGCAGGATAAGGATACAAAGAAGGTAATGAGATATGATAATAATGATAATGATAACAGCTACCATTTATGTAGTGCTCACGGCATACCATACTGTACTGAGCACTCTACATTTATCCTAATCCTCACATTAATTCAAGAAGATAATTATTCCATTTTACAGAAGGAGAAACTGAGGATCAAAGAAGATAAATGACTTGCTCATGATCATACTTCGGTTATGTGGCGAGCCATAGAGATAGAATTTCAATCTACATTGGATTTAATCTAGGAACTCTGTCCATAACTGTTCTCCCACATTTTCTAGAGATTGAATAGAGATACAAGTCTTTCTTTGTCCTTAGGTGGTTTTAATCCCGTGGTGGAGTAAACTAGATGAAGAAATAATTGACATTACACTTGTTAAAATATCAACAGGACTAAGTGATTTAGGAAAGTCAAAGTTTCAGGGAAGAAGTGGTTTGGACCAGAACTTTTCTTAGGAACCCTGTGTCTATGGCATCGGAGCAGGGAAGAGTGTAGGTGGTAGATTAATGTTTGGTTATCTTTTCCCCTTCAGGTAATCCTTTGGAAAGAACTGATTTCTAGTTTTATTCTGCAAAACGATCACTGACAGTGCTGTGTAAGACAGAGCAAACTCCTGTCCCTACAGGTGCCTGCCAAATAAAGTAACTAGGTGCTCACATATTTTCCAGTACAAGTACTTCATTTTTAATTCATGGTCCAGGTCCTCAGTACATGCTGTTACTAATATTAGGTTTCAGCAGAGAATAATGAACAGGAACACAGGCCTGAATGTCTTAACGTTTTTTAAACGACGTTTGCAGTGTGAAATTCTATTTCTGGCTTAATTGGAGTCTTTACATAAACAAGAGGAGGGCTCTGCAGTGTTGGGGAGGCATAATAGACCCACAGCTTAGCAACAGAAAAGATAAGAGTCAGCATGATTCGGAACTGGTAGAAGGTTAATGCAGGCAGGGCTTTTCCCCTTTAGGTCTCAGCATAGTATTCTTATGTTGGACAAGAAAAGGAGAGGTCTTCTGAGTTAGGATTCTAACTGGAAAGCCTAGATCAGCTCCTTGGGGTGAAGCTTTATTCCATCAGAAAAGGAGGGAGGAGGAGAACTTGCTCTGGTTGGGGAATAGTACTGTTCAAATGGCCCCCAAAGCAGCGCTGACTTACCCGTTAGGTGCAGCAGGCAGTGTTTACAGGGCCTACGGTACTTTCAATGTTTTAATTACATGTAAAACAAAGAAGAAAAATGAACCTAATGATAATGAATATATGATGATGAATTCAGCCTTGTTTATATTCATCTTGATACCAGTAGAGTTGTAAAGTATAACTTTTAATTATTTTTTGGAAGAAGGGATGATGGCAAAATGCCTGGACCCCATGAAAGTCATCATGTGGTCCTGCCCCAAAGAGGCAATTGAAGCAAGTTAAATGACTTTACTAGACAACCTGTTTTTTTTTTCCTTACTAGTGTTTTCTCACTGTAGATTCTACTGACAGCGAGTCTCTGAGAAAAAACACAAAAAACTCTCTTGGTTAACAAAAGCATCAAACACACATTCCCTCTAGGTTTCTAACAGTGCCCTGACTGGCATAGAGTTGGCATTTAACAATTGGTTGTATATATTGGACACTGATTTAAAGAAAAAGCACACTGATATACTTATTCATTAAGTACAACTATTTATTGAGCATCAGCTGTGTGCCAGGCACTGTACTAGGTGCTACGGATATAACAGGAAATAAGATATTCTTCCTTAATTCCAAAAGCTTCAGAGAAAGTCAGTAAGAAGAAACATAAAAATGACATTTTCAGGAGGTAGTGGGTTGATAAAAATGAGGTGGGGGAAATCCTTGCTTTCTGATTTTCAGTTTAAAAAGTGTATCAACCTCCCAATTAAAAGAGGTTTTCTTCTATGACATTAAGACACAAGCTAAAATGGTCATAAATACATGAAACAGAGATATCGCATTGTATATGGTAGCTAAGCTTCTTATTTAAAAATAAAGGATGTTGAATGATTTTCAGTGAAATAAGAACTGCTAAAGCTCACCTGACTGGGGTGATTTTGGCCATCCAAGCACTCAGACTTGGTGAGTGTTTATTCTGCGGGAGGGCTAAAGCTACTGCTGGGCAGCTTCTTCCTCACTGTTGCTGGGCCTGCTGGGAGTCACGATAAATTTTGAGATTCATCTGAAAAAAGAACAAGTTTCACAGGAGCTCTCCAAGTCACTTGGTTTGAAGTAAACACCAAACTCAAATCATTTAGTTTCTCATGATGAGACTTTCAGGCAACATGTAGATCTTGCCTGGTCCGTTTATATAACAGACTTGTGTCTACCACGTGCCCTACATGTATCGGGCTTTGTGCTAATGTTTGGTTTCGAGAGAGGAACAAAACAGACAATGGCTCTGCCCGCATGGAGTTGAGTTTCCCATTTTCTTGTTGGAGAGGGAGAGGTAATACAAATTTCAAACAACAGACGGGGTAACTGCAGGGTTCTAGAAGTACCATTCTAGTGGCTATCTTTTATTTTGACTTTTTGGTAACAGCAACCCAATTCTCCTTGGCATGTTGTCTTATATTGGTCAAGAGATTCTGTCGTTCTCTAGCCAGGAAGTGGGCTTGTGACCCAAGCTTAATCAGAATCTCTTTCCTGGAGTTCTGAGGGGCTTGGTGTTGATTCCATGAGCATGTGGCCAGATTCTGGAAAGAAGATCCCCATTGATATCGCAGAATAGTCATGAACACCCATAATGGACTGGACCAGTGAGTTAAGGGTACCTTTTGCTTTACTTTGCCATTTACTGGGCTGGGTTATTAAACTAGATTGACCCTAAATTCCTTTCACCTAGTGCTTCCTTTTTGGAAATCAATAGGGATCATTAAGAAGAAGAACGTAAGCACAGACATACTGACTGGGTCAGCATGGTATAATGGAAAGAGCTTGGGGTTGTGCTGATTTTGGTATGCTTACCAGGCAGTTTCCCCCAGTCTAAAATTGGAAGCGTAACACCAGCTCCACAGGGTTTTTGGGAAGTTTAAATCTAGACGGCCCTATTTAATGCCCATGCCCATGAATGTTAGTTCTTTGCCCTTACCTACTTTCACTTCTCCTGCCCAAACCCCACCGCATGCTGTCTTCATAAATAGTATGCTGCCAAGTTGGCTGGAAATTTTAAAATAAGGGCAAAAATGTGCAATAACAACTCTGGAGAAAGAGATGAGATGGGGTTGGAAAGCTGATAAGTGAATCTACAGCGACTTCCTCCTCCCTTCAGATAGTGTGGGCTTGGAGTGAAGTATGGGCCGGAAATTTGACAATTGGCTAGATCTGTGGCTCGTGAACTCTGCCTGGCATGAACACTTCTATTTCAGCACATCTGTGATTGCCATATCACCAGCATTTGCAGAAATGGAGGATTAATTTTATTGTGCATTAGCTCAGCAGATCTGGTGACATAATATTGCACTACGAAGAAGGATTACTCACCAGTTTCTGGATGCTACATTTTTAGAAACTAACTCCACTTAACGATAAGTGTTGGATCTAACAACTTCCCCCTTTTCCCTACTCCCACTCTCCAATCACCCAACCAACAAATATTCCTTAATGTAAAAACCAGCTCTCATGGGACCAGATGGATACAATTTTTCTTCAGGATAAAATTCTGGATATTTCCCCAAAGTGAAGTTTTTATAATACTTCTTCATTTATTAAAAACAGATGTGCCATGTTTATAATATTGCTCCAAGCCCCCCCCCCCCGTTTTGGTTTATGGAAAGCAATTTGTGTAAGGTAAAATAATATAGCATTTGTGAGTCATTTCTGAAGAAAAAAATGCAAAAACTGTACAGTAGTCTGCAAGCCAGACAGGGCATACGGTCATAGGGAAATATGGCTACATCCCAGGGCAAACAAAGAGGACACCTTGTTTCTACTTCTGTCGTACATCTACTCAGGGTTTCGACATATCCTCTTTTCACCTATGACCTCCATCTTCAGAAAAAAGAGACTCAGAGACAGGCTGTTATTAAGGTCTAGTGGCTGGCAGAACTCAGTCGCACACTGCATCCTATAATCTTCCTACTTGCCACTAAACCAGTAGCATTTCCCTTACCTGTTGTCTTTTTAAAAGAACTTTTCCCCCATCCTCATCTAGGCTACCTCATAGAGCCGCCTTCTTCTCCAGGTAGCACACCTTAAAAACTATTCCTTCCTTTCTCTATAGCCTCTTTGTCCATTCTGTCATTTCTACTTGCTGATGTTTAACCAGCTGCTGGGCTACTGTGTCACTTAAGTAGCTGTATTTGATGTCTATGGAGTTCAGAGTATACAGTGAGTAGGGCCCTGTGGACAAATGCAGAAATAAAATGTGTGTATGCGTGTTCTTTATTGAGTGCTTATTGCATGCCAGGCACTGCTCTAGTTAGTTTTTAGAGTTCGTTATATTTAATTTTCACAATTTTCTGTGAGGTATGAGTTTGGACAGACCCGCATTAAAGCCCTGCTCTACCATTTACTTGTAAAAATATGTAAGCTTTAAGTAGGGAGTATCCATATTTTTAGGGCTAATTCCTGTAATTTCTATTTGTATGGTTAAAAAAAAAAAAAAAACCCAGCTTTTTCTCTTATATAGCCAGGGAAGATTTTCTTAAAAATTATTAAAAATATTCTGTCAATATTCTTTGTATTTGAAGCTCTGATGGCAAAACTGGATATATGCCATATTCATTTTTTTTAACAGCATGAAGTACAAAGAAAGTGATAAAAAAGTACACAAACTGCTTTAATTAATCTATGCAAGCAGCAGACAGTAAAATATAATGGTCTACTTATTCTTCTGTGATTGACAACCAATCCTTAGAGCAATTTGCACTCTGATCAGATAGCAGGTTTTCTCCCATAACCTTGAGGTCCAAGTCTCTTTGCCCTTTATTGTGAAATTATCTGCCCTTTGACCCTTTGGAAAGATGGAGTCCCACATCTTCTAAAAGCTTTCCCTGGGTCCTGCACTGATGTGTACAGTAAATGACTGATTGTCTCCATTATATGACCACGGCAGGCACAGAGAAATACCTAACTCATTTTAGCAAAACTTATCCTAATTGGAACTATAATCAAAGATAACTGGAATACTCCAGAAACTTACCTGGATTTGGTGTCTTTTGAAGTTTTGGTAAAATAAGTGGTACCTTCTTTGTGCTTGTATTTTCTTTCCTTCCAATAGGGGAGTGAGGAAGAAAAAAAATTGAAAGGAAAGCTAAAGCATCTCTTCTTGCACAACCTTCCCTTCTCTCTTTCTGTGTAGCAGAAGGTGACACTGGGCTGCTGGGCTGGTTCAGAGGGTTATGCACATAAAGTCCTTATCACCTGTGCTATTTAAAGTGGAATGGAAAAGTGCAGCTGAAAACATCCTGGGGGAAGCATTCTCTCCTAGGGCAGCCAGGGTACTTTTCATCTTCACCTGAAGGCAGCCCTCACCCAATTTAATGCATCATTTAGTTCAGCATTAGTGAAAAAATCCTCCCCAGGCCTGCTCACAATGACCCTAGGGCGCCATAGAAACAGACTGAGAAGGAGGGTTACCAGTTTTCGCTTCCTCGGTTAGATGTAGTAAAGGTAAACTGCAAACGTGGACATGGAGCCAAATGAGGAGGTTGAGGAGTGCAAGCTTTAAATGACAGAAAAGTGCTTTCTTTAAAGCTTCTGGGTCCTACCACCCAGCAGATAGGAGGAGAGCCTTGGATATAGTGACAGGTATGTAGGAAGGAAAGAAGGAAGGGAGGAAGAAGGAAGGAAAGAAAAATTACTGAGAACCTACTATGCTAAATCTTTTGGCATTCTATCAGCTTCACAATACCATTTATGTTTTTATTATTCAATTGTAATTTTACAGAGTAGCAAACAATTACTTCAAAGAGTTGGGTAATTTCTCCAAGAATGCAGACTAGCAAGGACAGGAACAGGAATTGAACCTAGATTATCTGTCCCAGTCTTTCCCTTTGCCCCTTTCAGGTGGCTTTGTTGTTCAGTGTTGACGCCAGGATTTCTACGTTAAACTAGGCCATAGTTCAATCTGTGGGAGACCTCAGCATCCCCCCAACTGGGAGCTTAAGGCCAGACCAGTAACAAGAGCTTATCTTCAGGGATGTTCAGGGGAGATGCCCCTCATACCCACTGGGAGGAAAAGGACAGGTACAGTATGGCTGTCTGTGGGTGGGGCTGCGGCACTAACATGTCCCTATTATGGGGATACCTGCCAGCCATAATATTGGTCCTACAGTTCAAAGTGAGTCAAAAGCCCATTGCTAATTTCTTTATACTTTCTAAATCTGAAAAAAAAAAAAAAATCATTAAATCGCAAGACTCTTGTTGCTTTCTGCTAAGCTGTACATTGTGTCCCTGTCTTCAACAAACATGTGCTTTGGGATTATTATAATTCTGAAATTTAGTTTGATGATTCTTTAGGTTGGTCAGCAAGATAAAGCAAGATAAGCTTTATCTTCTTAGAGTAACTTGCTATGGAACCTCGTGCAGTCATTTGACAGGTTTACTGTGATTTGAAAGCAGACTTGTATCCCTCTCAACTGATCATCCTCCTTAATATCTGTGTAATTCACTACAAGAAGATGCAGTTTAATGCTCTCTGTCAATATTGTGTATACTATATATGTGCGAGGATATCTCTTGCCTCTTGTTATACCGTTTTGAACCCAATGTTTGGAAGTTCTTTTGTGATTTGTCATTTAAGCAAAATATAGACAGACTAGCCTGTCTTCTACGAAGAGAGGATAGTTTCAAAGTGTGTAAAAGACACTTGCAGAGAAATTAGAAGTAATTGGGTTTGCTATGCTGATATTTTATTTTATTTTATTTTATTTTAAATTTATTTATTATTATTATACTTTAAGTTGTAGGGTACATGTGCATAACGTGCAGGTTTGTTACATATGTATACTTGTGCCATGTTGGTCTGCTGCACCCATCAACTCGTCATTTACATCAGGTATAACTCCCAATGCAATCCCTCTCCCCTCCCCCCTCCCCATGATAGGCCCCGGTGTGTGATGTTCCCCTTCCTGAGTCCAAGTGATCTCATTGTTCAGTTCCCACCTATGAGTGAGAACATGCGGTGTTTGGTTTTCTGTTCTTGTGATAGTTTGCTAAGAATGATGGTTTCCAGCTGCATCCATGTCCCTACAAAGGACGCAAACTCATCCTTTTTTATGGCTGCATAGTATTCCATGGTGTATATATGCCACATTTTCTTAATCCAATCTGTCACTGATGGACATTTGGGTTGATTCCAAGTCTTTGCTATTGTGAATAGTGCTGCAATAAACATACGTGTGCATGTGTCTTTATAGCAGCATAATTTATAATCCTTTGGGTATATCCCCAGTAATGGGATGGCTGGGTCATATGGTACATCTAGTTCTAGATCCTTGAGGAATCGCCATACTGTTTTCCATAATGGTTGAACTAGTTTACAATCCCACCAACAGTGTAAAAGTGTTCCTATTTCTCCACATCCTCTCCAGCACCTGTTGTTTCCTGACTTTTGAATGATCGCCATTCTAACTGGTGTGAGATGGTATCTCATTGTGGTTTTGATTTGCATTTCTCTGATGGCCAGTGATGATGAGCATTTTTTCATGTGTCTGTTGGCTGTATGAATGTCTTCTTTTGAGAAATGTCTGTTCATATCCTTTGCCCACTTTTTGATGGGGTTGTTTGTTTTTTTCTTGTAAATTTGTTTGAGTTCTTTGTAGGTTCTGGATATTAGCCCTTTGTCAGATGAGTAGATTGCAAAAATTTTCTCCCATTCTGTAGGTTGCCTGTTCACTCTGATGGTAGTTTCTTTTGCTGTGCAGAAGCTCTTTAGTTTAATTAGATCCCATTTGTCAATTTTAGCTTTTGCTGCCGTTGCTTTTGGTGTTTTAGACATGAAGTCTTTGCCCATGCCTATGTCCTGAATGGTACTACCTAGGTTTTCCTCTAGGATTTTTATGGTATTAGGTCTAACATTTAAGTCTCTAATCCATCTTGAATTAATTTTCGTATAAGGAGTAAGGAAAGGATCCAGTTTCAGCTTTCTACTTATGGCTAGCCAATTTTCCCAGCACCATTTATTAAATAGGGAATCCTTTCCCCATTTCTTGTTTCTCTCAGGTTTGTCAAAGATCAGATGGCTGTAGATGTGTGGTATTATTTCTGAGGACTCTGTTCTGATCCATTGGTCTATATCTCTGTTTTGGTACCAGTACCATGCTGTTTTGGTTACTGTAGCCTTGTAGTATAGTTTGAAGTCAGGTAGCGTGATGCCTCCAGCTTTGTTCTTTTGACTTAGGATTGTCTTGGAGATGCAGGCTCTTTTTTGGTTCCATATGAACTTTAAAGCAGTTTTTTCCAATTCTGTGAAGAAACTCATTGGTAGCTTGATGGGGATGGCATTGAATCTATAAATTACCTTGGGCAGTATGGCCATTTTCACGATATTGATTCTTCCTATCCATGAGCATGGTATGTTCTTCCATTTGTTTGTGTCCTCTTTTATTTCACTGAGCAGTGGTTTGTAGTTCTCCTTGAAGAGGTCCTTTACATCCCTTGTAAGTTGGATTCCTAGGTATTTGATTCTCTTTGAAGCAATTGTGAATGGAAGTTCATTCATGATTTGGCTCTCTGTTTGTCTGTTACTAGTGTATAAGAATGCTTGTGATTTTTGCACATTAATTTTGTATCCTGAGACTTTGCTGAAGTTGCTTATCAGCTTAAGGAGATTTTGGGCTGAGACAATGGGGTTTTCTAAATATACAATCATGTCATCTGCAAAGAGGGACAATTTGACTTCTTCTTTTCCTAACTGAATACCCTTGATTTCTTTCTCTTGCCTGATTGCCCTAGCCAGAACTTCCAACACTATGTTGAATAGGAGTGGTGAGAGAGGGCATCCCTGTCTTGTGCCAGTTTTCAAAGGGAATTTTTCCAGTTTTTGCCCATTCAGTATGATATTGGCTGTGGGTTTGTCATAAATAGCTCTTATTATTTTGAGGTACGTTCCATCAATACCGAATTTATTGAGCGTTTTTAGCATGAAGGGCTGTTGAATTTTGTCAAAAGCCTTTTCTGCATCTATTGAGATAATCATGTGGTTCTTGTCTTTGGTTCTGTTTATATGCTGGATTATGTTTATTGATTTGTGAATGTTGAACCAGCCTTGCATCCCAGGGATGAAGCCCACTTGATCATGGTGGATAAGCTTTTTGATGTGTTGTTGAATCCGGTTTGCCAGTATTTTATTGAGGATTTTTGCATCGATGTTCATCAGGGATATTGGTCTAAAATTCTCTTTTTTTGTTGTGTCTCTGCCAGGCTTTGGTATCAGGATGATGTTGGCCTCATAAAATGAGTTAGGGAGGATTCCCTCTTTTTCTATTGATTGGAATAGTTTCAGAAGGAATGGTACCAACTCCTCCTTATACCTCTGGTAGAATTCAGCTGTGAATCCATCTGGTCCTGGACTTTTTTTGGTTGGTAGGCTATTAATTATTGCCTCAATTTCAGAGCCTACTATTGGTCTATTCAGGGATTCAACTTCTTCCTGGTTTAGTCTTGGAAGAGTGTAAGTGTCCAGGAAATTATCCATTTCTTCTAGGTTTTCCAGTTTATTTGCGTAGAGGTGTTTATAGTATTCTCTGATGGTAGTTTGTATTTCTGTGGGGTCGGTGGTGATATCCCCTTTATCATTTTTAATTGCGTCGATTTGATTCTTCTCTCTTTTTTTCTTTATTAGTCTTGCTAGTGGTCTGTCAATTTTGTTGATCTTTTCAAAAAACCAACTCCTGGATTCATTGATTTTTTGGAGGGTTTTTTGTGTCTCTATCTCCTTCAGTTCTGCTCTGATCTTAGTTATTTCTTGCCTTCTGCTAGCTTTCGAATATGTTTGCTCTTGCTTCTCTAGTTCTTTTAATTGCGATGTTAGAGTGTCAATTTTAGATCTTTCCTGCTTTCTCTTGTGGGCATTTAGTGCTATAAATTTCCCTCTACACACTGCTTTAAATGTGTCCCAGAGATTCTGGTATGTTGTATCTTTGTTCTCATTGGTTTCAAAGAACATCTTTATTTCTGCCTTCATTTCGTTATGTACCCAGTAGTCATTCAGGAGCAGGTTGTTCAGTTTCCATGTAGTTGAGCGGTTTTGATTGAGTTTCTTAGTCCTGAGTTCTAGTTTGATTGCACTGTGGTCTGAGAGACAGTTTGTTATAATTTCTGTTCTTGTACATTTGCTGAGGAGTGCTTTACTTCCAATTACGTGGTCAATTTTGGAATAAGTACGATGTGGTGCTGAGAAGAATGTATATTCTGTTGATTTGGGGTGGAGAGTTCTATAGATGTCTATTAGGTCTGCTTGCTGCAGAGATGAGTTCAATTCCTGGATATCCTTGTTAACTTTCTGTCTTGTTGATCTGTCTAATGTTGACAGTGGAGTGTTGAAGTCTCCCATTATTATTGTATGGGAGTCTAAGTCTCTTTGTAAGTCTCTAAGGACTTGCTTTATGAATCTGGGTGCTCCTGTATTGGGTGCATATATATTTAGGATAGTTAGCTCTTCCTGTTGAATTGATCCCTTTACCATTATGTAATGGCCTTCTTTGTCTCTTTTGATCTTTGATGGTTTAAAGTCTGTTTTATCAGAGACTAGTATTGCAACCCCCGCTTTTTTTTGTTCTCCATTTGCTTGGTAAATCTTCCTCCATCCTTTTATTTTGAGCCTATGTATGTCTCTGCGTGTGAGATGGGTCTCCTGAATACAGCAGACTGATGGGTCTTGACTCTTTATCCAGTTTGCCAGTCTGTGTCTCTTAATTGGAGCATTTAGTCCATTTACATTTAAGGTTAAGATTGTTATGTGTGAACTTGATCCTGCCATTATGATATTAACTGGTTATTTTGCTCATTAGTTGATGCAGTTTCTTCCTAGCCTCGATGGTCTTTACATTTTGGCATGTTTTTGAGATGGCTGGTACCGGTTGTTCCTTTCCATGTTGAGTGCTTCCTTCAGGGTCTCTTGTAAGGCAGGCCTAGTGGTGACAAAATCTCTAAGCATTTGCTTATCTGTAAAGGATTTTATTTCTCCTTCACTTATGAAACTTAGTTTGGCTGGATATGAAATTCTGGGTTTAAAATTCTTTTCTTTAAGAATGTTGAATATTGGCCCCCACTCTCTTCTGGCTTGGAGAGTTTCTGCCGAGAGATCTGCTGTGAGTCTGATGGGCTTCCCTTTGTGGGTAACCCGACCTTTCTCTCTGGCTGCCCTTAAGATTTTTTCCTTCATTTCAACTTTGGTGAATCTGGCAATTATGTGTCTTGGAGTTGCTCTTCTCGAGGAGTATCTTTGTGGCGTTCTCTGTATTTCCTGGATTTGAATGTTGGCCTGCCCTACTAGGTTGGGGAAGTTCTCCTGGATGATATCCTGAAGAGTGTTTTCCAACTTGGTTCCATTTTCCCCCTCACTTTCAGGCACCCCAATCAGACGTAGATTTGGTCTTTTTACATAATCCCATACTTCTTGCAGGCTTTGTTCATTTCTTTTTCTTCTTTTTTCTTTTGGTTTCTCTTCTCGCTTCATTTCATTCATTTGATCCTCAATCACTGATACTCTTTCTTCCAGTTGATCGAGTCGGTTACTGAAGCTTGTGCATTTGTCACGTATTTCTCGTGTCATGGTTTTCATCTCTTTCATTTCGTTTATGACCTTCTCTGCATTAATTACTCTAGCCGTCAATTCTTCCACTTTTTTTTCAAGATTTTTAGTTTCTTTGCGCTGGGTACGTAATTCCTCCTTTAGCTCTGAGAAATTTGATGGACTGAAGCCTTCTTCTCTCATCTCGTCAAAGTCATTCTCCGTCCAGCTTTGATCCGTTGCTGGCGATGAGCTGCGCTCCTTTGCCGGGGGAGATGCACTCTTATTTTTTGAATTTCCAGCTTTTCTGCCCTGCTTTTTCCCCATCTTTGTGGTTTTATCTGCCTCTGGTCTTTGATGATGGTGATGTACTGATGGGGTTTTGGTGTAGGTGTCCTACCTGTTTGATAGTTTTCCTTCTAACAGTCAGGACCCTCAGCTGTAGGTCTGTTGGAGATTGCTTGAGGTCCACTCCAGACCCTGTTTGCCTGGGTATCAGCAGCAGAGGCTGCAGAAGATAGAATATTTCTGAACAGCGAGTGTACCTGTCTGATTCTTGCTTTGGAAGCTTCCTCTCAGGGGTGTACTCCACCGTGTGAGGTGTGGGGTGTCAGACTGCCCCTAGTGGGGGATGTCTCCCAGTTAGGCTACTCAGGGGTCAGGGACCCACTTGAGCAGGCAGTCTGTCCCTTCTCAGATCTCAACCTCCGTGTTGGGAGATCCACTGCTCTCTTCAAAGCTGTCAGACAGAGTCGTTTGCATCTGCAGAGGTTTCTGCAACTTTTTTTTTGTTGTTGTTGTTGTGTAGCTGTGCCCTGTCCCCAGAGGTGGAGTCTACAGAGACAGGCAGGTTTCCTTGAGCTGCTGTGAGCTCCACCCAGCTGGAGCTTCCCAGCAGCTTTGTTTACCTACTTAAGCCTCAGCAATGGCGGGCGCCCCTCCCCCAGCCTCGCTGCTGCCTTGCGGGTAGATCACAGACTGCTGTGCTAGCAATGAGGGAGGCTCCGTGGGCGTGGGACCCTCCCGGCCAGGTGTGGGATATGATCTCCTGGTGTGCCTGTTTGCTTAAAGAGCAATATTGGGGTGGGAGTTACCCGATTTTCCAGGTGTTGTGTGTCTCAGTTCCCCTGGCTAGGAAAAGGGATTCCCTTCCCCCTTGCGCTTCCCAGGTGAGGCGATGCCTTGCCCTGCTTTAGCTCTCGCTGGTCGGGCTGCAGCAGCTGACCAGCACCGATCGTCCGGCACTCCCCAGTGAGATGCACCCAGTACCTCAGTTGAAAATGCAGAAATCACCGGTCTTCTGTGTCGCTCGCACTGGGATTTGGAGACTGGAGCTGTTCCTATTCGGCCATCTTGCTCCGCCCCTCTATGCTGATATTTTAGTATGGTAAATAAAACTCTTTCTTATGAAAACTTCTATGATAATTGTTGACATGCTAATTTAAAAAAATAATTTAAACTAGTGGCCCAAGAATTTTGAGTTACCTGACTCTGGTCAAATGCCAACTTCAACATTTATTAGTTGTTTATTATTGGGCAAGTTACATGGTTTGCAAAGTCTTATATTTATCATCTGTAAAATGGGATATTAACACCTAGTTAAGGAGTTTACTCAGGGAGATGAGGGTTAAATGAAATAAACTGACTAGTGTTTGCACTTAGTAAAAGACATTCATTAACATGGAATTTATTATTATTAATCCTAGAGAGCAGTGTGCATTTTTCAGTGTTTTGACTAGCTGGGATTTGGTGATATTATTTTGAATTTAAAACTCTCACAACCACAAAGGGCAGTAATCATAACGTACAAATATTTTTTTTAACATGGAGATGTTTGGAAATGGAAATCAGCCAACCTCCTAATCTGATAATTCTAATAGAAATGGGAATCCATGAAGATTGTTTTATTAAATCTTTACGTACAGACAAGCCCCTATATACAATGCAGATGTTATGATAGATGTCAGTACTGGTATTAAGGTATGCTTCATGTTCTCATTACTAATACACTGTGATTAATTCAAATAAATATACCAAGAATATATAGTAGTGCAATTTTCTACTTCTTCACCAAAAGAATTACATGTCTCTTATGTTTAAAGAACTCTCCTGCTAAAATTGATGGAAGATATCACATGGCAAATATAATGGTTTTTACCAGAACATGGTAAATGATTTTTTACTATGGAACATGAAAAATATCTCATAAAGGACATTATTTTTATGTTAAAGGAGGAACTAAATAGCTACACACAAAATAACACCCATCAGAGGTTTGTTACATACGAATTTTATCTATGCCTTTTTTAGGTGTATTTGTGTTTTTAATGGCTACTATGTCTTTAGATAATGAGTTCTCTGAGCAATTACCTAGTGAGTTGGATAAAACACAGGTTTCATATTTAAATGTGCACTTATTTGGTAAGTAACTAAGACTTCTTGGGTCCACTTGCTTCTTCTGTAATTATGGATGGGGGTGCCTTCCTGGTGATATCAAGTTTGTAGAGTTTGTCAAGTAAGATTGTGGAAATTAGAGGGTTCTGAGGACAGAGCACTATACAATGTAAGAAATTCACTAACTTGCCTTCCTCCTGGGTGAAATAAATCTCCTCATTGTAGTGTCCTACTTATTGTGCCTAGGGATACTCATTAGAATTTGGTGAACAAATACATGTCAAAGACTTCATGTTTGAGAATTTCTTTAATGGATATGATGAAAAGTAAAAGAGCTAAAGATGCTACCATTGTCTGCAGGTTGACTAGAGATTACCAGTGACTTTTAAAATGCAATTTATGACAAATTTTTTTTGTGTATTTATTTTCTCTAAAACCTTTCTGTTACTGCTTAGATTAAGGAAATGGGGAAAATGGGACAATTCACATTGTCCTCAACTGAAATAAGTTACCCGTTTTACATTTATTTCATCTGAACAAAATTATTTATAATTTAATTTCCTTTCACTTTTCAAGAACTTGACTCTTAAGTAAATAAGAAGTGGATCTGCTTGCTTTTTAAGTTTATTTAATAATGTTTTTAAGGATAAATGTCCTTTAAGAATGGAATAGTAAATACAGGTTCCAAAGATCATTTGTGTAATGCCTGCATATAGTTCCCCAATAGTTTCCTTCCTGATCCTCCAAATCATAAAAAAAAACAAATTTTCTGATTTTAAATATTTTTTGTTTCAGGTAGTCTCCATCTTTACAAGTAAGATTAGTTGTAAATGTGGCCAACTTTTTTTTGGTCTTAATATTGTTTGAATATCAATAGATATTTTTTGCCGATAGAAATAAGGATAACAACAACAACAAAAAGAAATAATTTGAGAATGAGGCAGAGAAAAGGGTTCTTTAGAAATAGATGCTTTCTGGAGTGGAAATTCATAGTTTCAAAAGGAATTAAGTCACTTAATTAGGTGGGGAATGGCATAGTACAACACAGACCCAGACACTGATTTCCCTTTCTGAGACATCTTTCTCATTCCAGTTTTCTCTTTAATCCTCTGTACTAGTGATGAATGACATCATTATTCATATTACTGGCTTTCCAAAGTGAACTGATATTTGGCATAACCAAAAAGGTACAATATCTAAAAGCACTAGGATATTTTAAAACCAATCTTCTCAAGAAGAGATGATTATGCTTCACAAGAGGAAATATTTCTACCATTAGCCTTATTTCACTAACAAGTTTCTGGCCAAGAAGAAAGCAATAAATACCTACTCATGCTCAACTAATCTCAAATAACTTTTTAACAATCCATTTGTTTTGAAGTGCCAAATGCATATTCAGGATGTCGCCTCCCTGCCATTTCTTTATCACTTTTGTTGGATTTCCTAGTACAAAAGAAATATGTCTTACAAAATTACTCTTAATCACATGGATTGAGATCAATAGTAAAATAAAATATTACATGTTGTCAACTGAAACGTTTCATCACATTTAATCCAACAGATCAGATTTGGGAGGCTACAAAATATGAACAATTCGCAGGAGAACAATGAATGGTAATTACTGAAGATGCCTATAAGATACATTTTATCAGTTCATGCCTTTTTGTTTTTCTGAGAGATGTTATGGTCTACCATCTACTCTTTAATATTGTCCATAATATCATGATCAAGAAAAAAGAGTTGCTTCAAGAAAATTTGAGCTGGAAAGACAAGATGCAAGTAACTTACATTATGATTTTTAAATAATGAGTTCTCTCATTATTATTATTTTTAACAAATAATGCTAGTAAAAGTTCCTACTTGACTAGAGTTTTGACTAGTTGTGACAACCAGGATCTCTCATCAGAACTTTGAGTTTAAAAGAGATTAATTTCAAGCAGATAAGTACTTCCTCCTGGGACAGCCTTCTCCAACCCAATGACCTTACGGTTGAGTATCTAAGCATATTTTTCTTACCTAAAAATAAAACCCAAGTTTTTTCCTTCCTTCCTTCCTTCCTTCCTTCCTTCCTTCCTTCCTTCCTTCNCCCAAGTTTTTTCCTTCCTTCCTTCCTTCCTTCCTTCCTTCCTTCCTTCCTTCCTTCCTTCCTTCCTTCCCTCCCCCATTTTTTGCGGGGGGGTTCTGGCTTTTGCTTTTCATATCCCATTCTGTTCACCTACAAAATGAAAATGGACTCACTGACCTGATGTAATCAAATGTTGTAAGTCAATATAAGTACAGCCAAGAAATTGAAGTTGGATTAAACTGAATGAGAGTTTGGGTCTGAAGTAAATATGACAGTAGACCTAAAAGGAAATTTATAAACTTTCTTTTTCTTTAATATTGTGATAGGCAGAATAATGCTCTCCACCCTGCCCCAAATATGTCCGTGTCTTAATCCTTGGAGCCTACGAGTATGTTACATTACATGGCAAAGGGAAATTAAGATTGCAGCTAAAATTAAGGTTGCTAATTTGGTGATTTTATGATAGAGAGATCAGACTGGATTATCTGGGCAGACCTGGTATACTTGCAAAAGTCTTTAAAAGTAGAAGAAGAAGACTGAAGAGGGGTCAGAATGATATGATGTAAAAAGAAGTTGATCTCCCCTTGCTGGTTTTGAGGATGGAGGAAGGCATCATAAGCCAAAAAAAAGCAGGAAGCCATCAGAAACTGGAAAAGTCAAGAAAACAGATTCTCCCCCTGAGTCTACAGAGGGAATTCACCTCTGCTGACACCTTGATTTTGGCTCAGTGAGACCTGTGCTGAACTTCTAACCTATAGAACTGTGAGATAATAGATTTATGTTTTAAGCCACCAAATTTCTGATAATTTGTTGTAGCAGCAATGGAAAACAAATACAAAATATATTCTCTGTCCTATAGTAATTTCTCTTTATTAACTTTTGGTGAGGAAGAATTTGTAAGGGAATACAGAGTTATCCTAACTTTTGGCTTATGATAATAGAGGAATTGGCTAGAATGAGTCAAAAATTATATTTTCTGTTACCCTTGAAACCAGCACGTTTGCAAAATGAAAGTTTTTATTGTTTTTCTGCAGCATTTTATTTTATTTATTTATTTATTTATTTTTGAGGCAGGATCTCACTTTGTCACCCAGGCTGGAGTGCAGTAGTGGCAAAATCACGGCTCACTGCAACCTCAACCTCCTGGACTCAAGCCATCTTCCTGCCTCAGCCTCCTGCATAACTAGGACTACAAGCGTGCACCACCATGCCTGGCTAATTTTCAAATTTTGCTTTGTGTAGAGATGGGGTTCCACTATGTTGAACTTGAACTCCTGGGCTCAGGCGATCCTCCCACCTCACCCTCCCAAAGTGTTGGGATTACAGGCGTGAGCCATGGTGCTCAGCTCTGCAGCATTTTATATCTTATTTGCAAGAGCTGTGTGGATTTTCATTGGCTTCTTTCTTAGCCTGGGTTACCCTGGAAAGCAGAGATTGAGAAAAGAGCTTGCATTCAGGTAGTTTTTTTGGGAAATGACCCAAGGAATCAGTAAGTGGAAGCACTTGTCATTGAGTCACATCCCCCATTGAGGGTTGCCTTGGGTGGTGATCTCAGACCCTGCACTTGAGCTGTGCTTGCATCCATGCCCAGTAAACTCCTGTGGGTATCCCACTTCTTCAGTACCAGAAAAATGCCACAGAAGGTCAATGATATGCCTGAGGAAATAAGTGGTCAATGTTGGAACTCTTCACCCCTTTTACCATGTAATTATTCACCACAGCCACAACTGCAAATGGCAACAGAAGACTGAGAAGAAGTGAGGCAGAACATAAGAGGCACCTGATTCAATCCATTCTCTGCATATGTTAAGACCAATTTGTCACTGAGTCTTCAAAGTATTGGCAGCTGCAATCACTCCAAAAAGAAGCTTAATGCAAAGGATTAGTATACTAAGCTGCAATCTCCACTGCCACAACTGAATCTGAGGTCATAATTGGTATTCATCATCTAGCTTCTCCAACATCCATTCTAGATTTCCCTCACCCTTGCCCAAAACTTCAGTTCCTCAGTTGGCATGCCATCTCCATCCTTGAGGGATGTGAGCTCTTAGCTTCCTTGTCCTTACTGGGCTATGATTGCTAAAATTGACTATTGACCAGTATCATTTTGCATGGAAGTACCCAGAGACCCCCAGTGAATCCCTGTATTCCAGATTCTCTCTGTTCTCATTGTATGGTAAGAAACCCTACTCCTCAAGATAAGCACATTTGATTATCTTCTGCAAGTATAGTAATTCTTTTCTTTGCTTGTTAGGTCCCTGGCATGAGGAACCCAAAGCAGAGGCGGTAGTCATAGTTTCCGCCTCATTGAGATTCTTATCACTTCCTTTAGTGAAAGCAGTACTCCTCTGGGTATTAGAACCTCTGAATCCTATAAAACCTAAAGGTGCAGGGACGAGAAGCACACATTCTGTAAGCAGACCACTGAGAATCCACTGGGAATGATGGTGAGAGGGTCAGACAACTATATAGACCTGTTTATTTCAGTTATTGGGGGCATAGCATGACTATTTGTTTAATTTATATACTTGTTCTTGGTGGACAATGTCCCAGCTTCACTGAGGTCTTTGCCCTGAGTTAGCACCTTAGTTGAACCTTTAATAAGCAATTCCATCATTAGAAGTAGGTGATTTTTTTCAGGTGATGCACTATGTGGTAGAAATAATGAATCATTTGGTCATGAATTGATTGTTGCAAACTTTTCTCTGTAAAATAGAACCCTTGATTTTTACTGACAATATATGGGAATCCATATAATCAACAAGGTGCATTATATGCCTTTGAATGGTGGTGCTGTCAGACATGGCAGACAGGAATATCAAACTCCAGTAAGGATGAATCATTGCCCCCTCCAGGGTGAAAGGAATTTGATCTAATCAACCTGCTACTGAGTGTTTGGCTGATCTTAGGTTTTGCTGCTCTATCAAAGGATTCATGCCAGGTTGTTAACAGAGTTTGGCAGGTTGTGTATTCAACGGCAGCCTTAAATAGTGGGAGCCCATACTGTTGGGTTCTCCCATGCACAACCTCTATTCCTGTTACTGTTGGGACTTCATTATTGGACCTAATGGATAAGCACATTGGGCGGTCAAGGACAGTGGCTATCTGACATCCATGGGATGAGTCATCCTGGTTGTTTGGTGTCTCCTTTGACTTTGATATTCTCTGGTGGGCAGTAGCATGAGATCTGTGCCCACTTCAATGGGTCTGTCACTAGCTTCTCTAGACAACTTTTTCCTCTTTGATCTTCCAAATTGGTTCCTTCCAGGCCCTGACCAACCAATCAAGCTATTTGCCAATACTCAGGAGTCCATGTATATCCTTCTTAAGCTACTTCTTCTTGCATAAAAAGTAAATAATCAAATTTATTGCTCTCAGCTCTGTCCACTGGAAGGACTGTCCCTCACAACTGACATTTAGATCCATCCATAAGTGGGGCCATAGTGCAACAGAAGTCCATTTTCAGTTTGTACTGACATAGTGTATACAACCCAGCTGTGAACTGAGACCGAGATTGTTTTTCTCCTCCATCAGCTGGCTGTATAAATACTTCCCATGCCCTCAACAAGATTTTAGGTGTGAGTTGATGTTTAGACATTGATGACATAGAGTTAGGTGGTGTGAGTATCAGAAGTCCTGCTCATGTAGCATTTTTGTATTCTCTGGCGCTGCTTGGTCCTGATTTTTAACCATTTCTATACTATGATGGATTGCTGCTGGATTTGTCTGACATTATGACTTGGTAGATCTAAAATGCCAGTTCATTATGGGCAGCAAAACTTACATAGCCATTTGGCAGGCACTTAGTCTCTATAAAGGCTCAGTAGCGGCCAGGGCTGCTTTGCAAAAAAAGAATGTAGTTTATGCCATAGAAGATGGGGTCTTGCTCCAAAATATAAAGGACCTTTCTACTCTGGTTTTGTATTGGCATTTTCCAGAGACCTTATACCTGTGTTTACTATGGATCAATATATTCACCATGGATACAGGCAGTGTCATGGACTCTGTTGATTATATAGTTTGAAGAGTAAGGCAGCTTGCAGTGCTGCCTGGATTTGCTGTTGAGCCTTCTTTTTGCTCTGAACGCCATTGAAACTGTGAGACTTCCAAGTTACCCCAAAAATAAGCAGTAGTACTCCTCAGAGCAGTATATACTGTCTCCAAAATCCAAAAGAGATGACTAAGCACTCTGTCTTTTTCTTAGTGGTGGGGAATGTGAGATGAATCAACTTATTTTTTATTTCAGAGAGGTTATCTTAGACATGCTCCAAATTCTTGGAGAGGTTATCTTAGACATGCTCCAAATTCTTGGACTCTTAAACACTTCATCAAATATGATAAAGCAAGTGTGGTAAGATGTTAATTATGAAATCTAGGTGTCAAAAGCAAGACTAAGCAAAAAGAACAAATCTGGAGGCATTACATTACCGGACTTCAAACTATACTATATGGTCATAGTCTCTGAAACAGCATGATCCTGTTATAAAAATAGGCACATAGACCTATGGAACAGAATAGAGAACCCAGAAATAAACCCAAATACTTACAGCCAACTGATCTTCGAAAAAGCAAACAAAAACATTAAGTAGGAAAAGGACACCCTATTCAACCAGTGGTGCTGGGAGCATTGGCAAGCCATATGTAGAAGAATGAAACCAGATCCTCATCTCTCACCTTATGCAAAAATCAACCAAGATGGATCAAAGACTGAAATCTAAGACCTGAAACCATAAAGATTCTAGAAGATAACATTGGAAAAACCCTTCTAGACACTGGCTTAGGCAAATATTTTATGACCAAGAACCCAAAAGCAAATGTAACAAAAACAAAGATAAATAGATGGGACTTAATTAAACTAAAAAGCTTCTGCACAGCAAAAGAAATAATCAGCAGAGTTAACCGGCAACCCACAGAGTGGGAGAAAATCTTCACAATCTATACATCTGACAAAGGACTAATATCCGGAATCTACAACAAACTCAAACAAATTAGCAAGAAACAAACAAACAAACAATCCCATCAAAAAGAGGGCTAAGGACATGAATAAACAATTCCCAAAAGAAGATACACAAATGGCCAACAAGCAAATGCAAAAATGCTCAATACAACTAATTATCAGGGAAATGCAAATCAAAACTGCAATGTGATACCACCTCACTCCTTCAAGAATGGCCATAATGAAAAAAAAAAAAAAAATAGATGTAGGCCTGGATGCGGTAGAACACTTTCACACTGTTGGTGGGAATGTAAACTAGTACAATCACTATGGAAAACAGTGTGGAGATTCCCTAAGGAATTAAAAGTAGAACTACCATATGATCCAACAGTCCCACTATTGGGTATCTACCTAGAGGAAAAGAAGCCATTATGTGAAAAAGATGCTTGCACATGCATGTTAATAGCAGCACAATTTGCGATTGCAAAAGTATGTAACCAGCCCAAATGCCTGCCAATCAACAAGTGGATAAAGGAAATGTGGTATATCTATGTGTGTGTGTGTATATATATGTGTGTGTGTGTATATATATATGTGTGTGTGTGTATATACACACATACCATGTAATAGTACTCGGCGATAAAAAGGAATGAAATAATGGCATTTGAAGCAACCTGGATGGAATTGGTGACTAGTATTCTAAGTGAAGTAACTCAGGAATGAAAAACCAAACATCATATGTTCTCATTCATATGTGGGAGCTAAGCTATCAGGATGCAAAAAGCATAAGAATAATACATTGGACTTTGGGGACTCAGGGGAAAGGGTAGGGGTGGCTAGGGATAAAAGACTACACACTGGGCACAGTGAACACTGCTCGGGTGATGAGTGCACCAAAATCTCAGAAATCAACACTA
Source organism: Theropithecus gelada (assembly GCF_003255815.1). Taxonomy (NCBI): domain Eukaryota; kingdom Metazoa; phylum Chordata; class Mammalia; order Primates; family Cercopithecidae; genus Theropithecus; species Theropithecus gelada. Next base: position 108,113,556 of record NC_037669.1, read on the forward strand.
GAGAACTTATTCATGTAACCAAACACCACCTGTTCCCCAAAAATCTATTGAAATAAAAGTTTAAAAAATTTTTAAAATTTAAATATTCTCAATAAAAATCTAGATGGTGAATACTCAGAAGTTCGCTGTAAAACCATTTCAACTTTTCTGTATGTTTGAAATGTTTATAATAAAATAACAAGAAAAAACATTTGTTGATATGTCAGACCCCTAAATCTTTATAGGCTTTCTCTTCTACCTGTGCTATGCATGTATCTAATTAGCACTAAATAATATTGCATTGTCTGGATGTACCACAGTTTATTTATCCATTCACCTATTGAAGGGTATCTTTATTGCTTCCAAGTTTTGGCAATTATAAATAAGGCTGCTGTAAACATTCATATGCAGGTTTTTGTGTGGGCATGAGTTTTCAGTTCCATTGGATAAATACCAAGAAACATGATTGCTGGATCAAACGGTTGCATCTAGTTTGGTTTCTTAGCTAAAGTATGGGTTGAAATTATGGGAGCTTCCACTTGGTGCTTTTTACCATAATAACTCTTACTTAATAGGTCATGGAACCAATGAAAGGCCTTTTAAAAAGCTAAATATATACACTTAGGAACTGAAAAAATTACCACAGGGTAAATACTCGAGCCCATTGGACTCAACGTGAGATGGTCTTGAGCCAATTCCTTTAAAAGAGTAAATATACGCCGGATGTGGTGGCTCACGCTTATAATCCCAGCAGTTTGGGAGGGTGAGGCAGGTGGATCACCTAGGATGAGAGTTCGAGACCAGCCTGACCAACATGCAGAAACCCTGTCTCTACTAAAAATGCAAATTAGCCAGGCATGGTGGTGCATGCCTGTAATCCCAGCTACTCAGGAGGCTGAGGCAGGAGAATCGCTTGAACCCGGGAGGTGGAGGTTGCGGTGAGATGGGATCAAGCCATTGAACTCCAGCCTGGGCAATGGGAGCAAAATTCCATCTCAAAAACAAAACAAAACAAAACAAAGTAAATATACACTATGGGAAAGAGAATACTGAGAACTTTCAAGTCCAACTGGATAAAGAAACTAAGCTGTTTCTTGTACCAGGGGATCCAAGATGCCATCATGGCTCTGTGGAATGATTAACTTAAGGATTCCAGATGATAATTCAAGCTTCAGTTTTCTCCTTTAACTTGAAAGTATTTACATGTATTTCATTGGGTTACAATAAGAATAAATGAGATAATTTTGGCATTTAACATGTTCTCAGTTCATGCTAGCTACAGTGTTAATGCTAGAGCTAATGTCACTTACTTTAAAAATAGATTTCTTAGAATTGTCTCCATAAAAGAAAATACTAACAAACGACAGAAGGAGGAGACACAGAAGAAAGGGGAGAATGGAAAGCAGAGGAAAACATAAAAAAGGTATAGAGAAAAAAGAAAGAAAGAAAGATATAAAAACCAAAGAAAATGATTTTAAAATGATAGAAAGAAAAGAAAGAAAGCAGAGAAAGAGACTTCAGCTACCAGGGTGCTATGAATAAAGGTATGAAACATGCCAGAGGCCATGTGAAAGCAAATGTTTTTCTGAATGTGCTATAAGACTGTTGCATATTTCAACAACTCAGCACTAGCTTTGGCTCAAGTAAAGCCGAAGGTTCAGGTTTAAAACTGTAGTCATGAGAGTGACAACACCAGCACGGCAAACAGAAGCTTCTGACTCGCCCTCCACCCACAGGTGCACCAAAGAAACATCTATCCATGGATCAATTCCCTCTAAGAGAAAGTCAGAGACTAGTTGAGAGACCCATCCACTGAGCAACTAAGAAAACAACATAAAGCAGATAGGAGACGCCCAGGCACACTTGGGCACAGACCTCACCCTGGGCACTATGCCATAAAATTGGAAAAAGGAGTCTCCAACACCCAGTTTCTTCCCGTGGAGAAGAGTGTCTGGACTCACACAGAGGACCTTGACCTCATGCTTCCCTGTTGTTTTATACACTGTGGGGATTAGACACACACGTGTCCCCCCAGGCTATAGGAAATAAAGTGGTGGTCTTATATAGATTTTCAGGCACCTCCAGGTATTTCATCTCCCAGGAGCATTGCACAGAAGAGGCTTTAAAAAACCACAGCCCTCTGTTGCCTACTCTCACCATAAAACACTTTCAGTGGCTGCCAAGCAGGCAAGTGGCCTGGCTTCAAGCTAACTTGCATTGTATAGTAAAGAGACAGCCAATTATTAACTCACCACCAGTCTGGAAGGAGTTTGCACCCATACTAAGCACCTCAACTTTTACCACATCCACCTAAAAGACTGTATGATTAATCTCATGACTCTTGGAGCAGAGGGGAGTAGCATGCCCATATCTCCCTGGATAGCAAGAGAAAAATAGTGTCTTTAAACATGCATGCAAGCACCATCAGGGACTTCATCCCTCTGGAGTGGTGCAGAGAAGCGGCCTAAAAAAGTACAGCTAACTCCCTGTTTCTCCACCAGAAGGAGTTTAGGACACACACTGAGAGCACCAAATTGTTAAAGCTTCCTATTGAAGGGCTCCATCCTAAACCTAATAGCTCTGGGAACAGAAGGAAATAAACATATGTGAGTCTTCCCTGATCCCAGAACAAAGAGGTGATTTTAAATGGGCATCCAAATACTTCCAGGGGCTATAACCTCTTGGGGCAGTGCAGGAAAGAAGCAGGCACATGGAGCTCTCCCTTTCTCTTCATAAGGGGCTTACCACACCCACACTCAGTGACTACTTGACAGCTTGGCCTCTAATAAACTTGCATCAGGGAGCCTGTGAGGCAAGCAAACAGTACCTCTCCATTAGCTGAAACCAGAGCTTGGCACTTATTTCCCTGGCTTGCCACAGAGATAATTCAGGCCTATCCAGTCTTTCTGGGAGGAGTTTGGCCAGGCATCATGTGCCACAACTTCCATAGCTCCCACCCAAGGGACTGTTTCCTTAACAACCTTGCTTTGGAAGATCAGAGGACTTTGCTATTTGAAGTAACCCAGGGCCATAGAAAACAAACAGGTGGATGTATGACGGGCCTACTCCCAGAAGCTATCTCTCCAGAATCAGAAGGTGCAACCTGAACGTGAGTCAAGGCATTTGCCACAGCTCTTCTCCTGGACTAGTCTAGAGAGAGTGGGATATAGACACCTGAACCCAGCCTCACTGTGAGACAGAAAGATTTGGAACTCATACCCAATCCCCCAAGCTTTCCAGCTACATCTAAAGAGTCTGACTTCCCTCAAACTCATCTTGGGATACTGACAAGACATGGTACATCCTAAATTTTAGGGGGCTGTATTTGTCCATTTTCACATTGCTGATAAAGGCATACCCTGGGCAATTTACAAAAAAAAAAAAAAAAAAAAAAAAAAAAAAGAGGTTTATTGGGCTTACAGTTCCATGTGACTGGGGAGGTCTCACAATCATGGTGGAAGGTAAAAGGCATATCTCACGTGGTGGCAGACAAGAGAAGAGGGCTCATTCAAGGAAACTCTCATTTTTATATAACCATTAGATCTTGTGAGACTTATTCACTATCATGAGATCAGCACAGGAAAGACCTGCCCCAATGATTCAATTACCTCCCACCAGATCCTTCCCACAACATGTGGAAGTTCAAGATGAGATTTGTGTGGGGACACAGTCAAACCACATCATTCCACCCCGACCCCTCCCAGATCTCATGTCCTCACATTTCACAACCAATCATGCCTTCCTAACAGTCCCCCAAAGTCTTAACTCATTTCAGCATTAACTCAAAAGTCCACAGTCCAAAGTCTCATCTGACAAGGCAAGTCCCTGTTACCTACAAGCCTGGAAAATCAAAAGCAAGTTAGTTACTTCCTAGATATAATGGGGGTATAGGTACAGGCATTGGACAAATACAGTCATTCCAAGTGGGAGAAACTGGCCAAAGTAAAAGGGTTACAGGCTCCATGAAAGTCCAGAATCCAGCAGGGGAGTCAGATCTTAAAGCTCCAAAATGATATCCTTTCACTGCATGTCTTACATCCAGGCCACACTGATGCAAGAGGTTCCCATGGTCTTGGGCACTCTGCCTCTGTGGCTTTGCAGGGTACAGCCTCCTTCCCGATTGCTTTAACAGGCTGGCATTGAGTGTCTGTGACTTTTCCAGGTGCACGGTGCAAGCTGTCAGTGGATCTACTATTCTGGGGTCTGGAGGACGTGGCCCTCTTCTCAGAGCTCCACTAGCTGGTGCCCCAGTAGGGACTCTGTGTAGGCCTTCCCTTCTGCATTGCCCTAGCAGAGTTTCTCCATGAGAGCCCTTCCCCTGCAGCAAACTTCTGCCTGGGCATCCAGGCGTTTCCATACATATTCTGAAAGCTAAGTGGAGGTTCCCAAACCCTAGTTCTTAACTTCTGTGCACTCATAGGCTCAACACCATGTGGAAGCTGCCAAAGCTTGGGGCTTGCACCCTCTGAAGCCATGGCCCAAGCTCTACATTTGCCCCTTTCAGCCATGGGTGGAGTAGCTGGGGTGCAGGGCACCAAGTCCCTATGCTGCACATAACATGGGGACCCTGGGCCCAGCTCAGGAAACCATTTTTTCCTCCAAGGTCTCTGGGCCTGTAATGGGAGGGGTTTCCATGAAGACCTCTGACATGCTCTGGAGAAATTTTCCCCATTGTCATTGTGATTAACATTCAGTTCCTCGTTATTTATGCAAATTTCTGCAGCCAGCTTGAATTTCTCCTCAGAAAACGGGATTTTCTTTTCTATGGCATTGTCAGGCTGCAAATTTTCCAAACTTGTATGCCCTGTTTCCCTTTTAAAACAGAACACCTTTAACAGCACCAAGTCACATCTTGAATGCTTTGCTACTTAGAAATTTCTTCTGTCAGATACCCTAAATCATCTCTCTGAAGTTCAAAGTTCCACAGATCTCTAGGGCAGGGGCAAAATGCTGCCAGTCTCTTTGCTAAAACATAACAAGAGTCACCTTTGCTCCAATTCCCAACAAGTTCCTCATCTCCATCTGAGACCAACTCAGCCTGGATTTCATTGTCCATATCATTATCAGTATTTTGGTCAAAGCCATTCAACAAGTCTCTTGGGAGTTCCAAACTTTCCCACATTTTCCTGTCTTCTTCTGAGCCCTCCAAACTGTTCCAACCTCTGCCTGTTACTCAGTTCCAAAGTCACTTCCACATTTTCAGGTATCTTTTCAACTGCGCCCCAATCCTGGTACCATTTTACTGTATTGGTCCATTTTCATACTGCTGATAAAGACATACCTGAAACTGGACAATCTAAAAGAGAAAGAGATTTATTGGACTTACAGTTCCATGTGGCTGGCGAGACTCTCAATCATGCCAGAAAGTGAAAGGCACATCTCACATGGCAGCAGACAAGAGAAGACAGCTTGTGTAGGGAAACTCCCATTTTTATATAACCATCAGATCTCATGAGACTTATTCACTATCATGAGAACAGCATGGGAAAAGACTGCCCCAGTGATTCAATTACCTCCCACCAGGTCCCTCCCAGAACACATGGGAATTCAGGATGAGATTTGGGTGGCAACACAGCTAAACCATATCAAGGACCATCAAAAACAGAGATAGCAATCTGGACAAACACAAGAATTAGAGAGGCATCTTAAAATCTCTGGCTGGATTAATCGGTGAAAACCTTCTCCATACAAGCTTAGTCTAACAAGATGGAGAGGTAGGTGTCTTATCTAATGTACAGAAACCAACACAGAGAATTAAGTAAAATGAAGAAATAGGGAATGTATTCCAAACTATAGAACAAGATAAATTTTCAAATACTGACCCAAATGTAGTGGAGTTCTGTGATTTACCTGACAGGAAATTGAAAATAATGATCATAAAGATGCTCATAGAGATCAAGACGGCGATACAAGAACAAAGATTTTCAACAAAGAGAAAGTATAAAAAAGTACTAAACAGAAATGAAAGATCTGAAGAACGCTATAACTGAACTGAGAAATTCAATGGAGGGGTTCAATGGTAGCAGTAGACTAGGTTAAGCAGAAGAAAGGATTGGTGAACTTGAAAACAGATTACTGGACATCATCCAATCTGAGGAGCAGAAAAGAAAAACAAATGAAGAAGAGTGAGGACAGCTTAAAGTGACTTATCAAACACTGTCAAGAAGAACAACTTATGCATCATTGGTGTGCCAGAAGTAGAAGAGAGAGAGAAAGGAACAGAAATATATTCAAAGAAATAATGGCAGAAAACTTCCTAAGTCTAGAAAATAAATTAGAAAGATTGAAAAACCCTGTAAGGATATTGAATAAGAGAACTCCAGAGAGATCCCCACCATGACACACCATAGTCAAATTGTCAACAGTCAAAGCCAAGAGACAGTGCTGAAAGCAGCAAGAATAAAAGCAAATTGTGACATATAGAGGAACCCCCATAAATCTATCAGTGAACTTCTCAGCACAATCTTTGCAAACCAGAATGGAATTGAATAATATATTCAAAATCCTAAAAGAAAAAGACTGCCAGTTAAGAAAACTATATTCAGGCAATCTTGTCTTTCAAAAACAAAAGAGTGATAAAAACTTTCTCAGACAAAATCTGAGAGAATTTATTATGCCAGATCTGCATTACAAAACAATGCTAAAGGAAGTTCTTTAAGCTGAAGGAAGAGGATGCTAATTAGTATCATAAAGTCATATGAAAGTATAAAACTCACTGGTAAAAGTAAGTATGTTGTCAAATACAAAACACTCTAATACTATAATGGTGGTGAGTAAATTGATTGTATCTGTACTATAAAGGTCAAAAGGCAACATTATTTTTAAAAGGCTTGATAATTACCTATGTAATATATTATAGAAAGATGTATAGTGTGAAATCAAAAACATAAAACATGGGAAGAAGGGAAGTAGAAGTGGCGAGTTTGTGTATACAATCAAAATCAAGCTGTTCTAAGCATAAATAAATCTGTTATAAGATGTTTTATGTAAGCCTCAGGGAAACCACAAAGCAAAAGTTTATAATAGATACACAAAAGATAAAAAGAAAAGAACCAAAGGATACCACTATAGAAAGCCATCAAACCACAAGGAAGAAAGCAAGAGAGGGAGAAGTGAACAAAAGATTTACAAAACAACTAGAAATCAATAAATTGAAAAGAATAAGTTCATACCTATCAATAATAAATAATAATGTACATGGATTAAATTCTCCAGTTATAAGTGTAGAGTAATTGAATGGAGGCTGGGCGTGGTGGCTAATGCCTGTAATTCCAGCACTTTGGGAGGCCAACGCAGGCAGATCACTTGAGGCCAGGAGTTCGAGACCAGCCTGGCCAACATGGTGAAACCCCATCTCTACTAAAAATACAAAAATCAGCTGGGTATGGTGGTGGGTGCCTGTAGTCCCAGCTACTTGGGAGGCTGAGGCAGGAGAATCGCTTGAACCCAGGAGGTGGAGGTTGCAGTGAGCTGAGATGGTGCCACTCCACTCCAGCCTGGGCGACAGAGTGTGACTCTGTCTCAAAAAAAAATAATAAAAATAAAAAAGGGTAGAGTAATTGAAAGGATTAAAAAAAGAAAAAAAGAAAAAAACACCCAAATATATACTGCTTACAAGAGGCTCTACCTTACCTGTAAGGACACACACAGATTGAAAATGAAGAGAGAGAGATCGATCAAAGATGGTGACTATTGAACAGGAAAAACCCCTACTTCTAATCCCGCGATTACAGAAGAGGAGAAAACAGAAGCTATTCAGGAGGTTGCTACCCCAGAACACTATATTAAACATCCTCTACAGAACAGATGGGCCCTCTGGTTTTTTTTAAATGATAAAAGCAAAACTTGGCAAGCAAACCTGTGGCTGATCTCTGAGTTTGATACTGTTGAAGACTTTGGGCTCTGTACAACCATATCCAGTTGTCTCATAATTTAATGGCTGGCTGTGACTACTCACTTTTTAAGGGTGGTATTGAGCCTATGTGGCAACATGAGAAAAACAAACTGGGAGGATGATGGCTAATTACACTGAACAAATAGCAGAGATGAAGTGACCTCGATCACTTTTGGCTAGAGACACTGCTGCGCCTTATTGGAGAATCTTTTGATGACTACAGTAATGATGTATGTGGTGCTGTTATTAACGTTAGAGCTAAAGGTGATAATATAGCAGTATGGACTACTGAATGTGATAAGAGAAAAGCTGTTACACATATAGGGAGGGTATGCAAGAAAAGGTTAGGGCTTCCTCCAAAGATAGTGATTGGTTGTCAGTCCCACGCAGACAGAGCTACTAAGAGCCACTCCACCACTAAAAATAGGTTGTTGTTTAAGTAGACACCTTCTGAGTATTCTCATAGGAGACCGTGTCAAGCAGTTGAGATTTGGGAGCCGAACCAAAGCCTCTTCAAAAACCAGAGTGGATTGCATTTAAATTTGACTTCCATCTAAATGTTGCTAAGATATAAGAGAAGTCTCATTCGCCTTTGTCTTGTACTTGGGTGCTTTTTTTCTTTCTTTTTTTTTTTTTTTTGACTAGTGTGTCCACTATCCCAATCAAAGAATTACAGTACACATCCCCAGAATCCATAAATGTGTTCCTGGCCCACTCTGTAATAGTTCAGTAGAATTACCATTAATTACATATACATTTTACCTATCCACAATATTCAAAAAACAACTTGGCATTTTTATACTTTACACACAAAAAAAATACTGTTGATGTTCTATTGTATGCAGGAGCATATTTTGCTGGTTTGAAAGATTATGATGCATATAGTTTTCTAGCAATTTTCTTTGTTTCTTTTTATAGCATTGTCTTTGCTATACTCTTGCTGATGACTACTAGATTATAACTTATTTGTTTTTCTACTTGATAACAGTGATTCTGATTTCAGTTTTTCATTTGTTTTGCTTTTGTTCTTTTCCTCATGTAACATTGGTGAAGGATATAGGAATACGACACAAAGGTGGAATAAACATTAGTTTTGTGCGAAAAATAAAAGAAAATGAAGAGATAGAAAAATACATTCTATGCAAATAAAACCCCTCCAAAAAAGGCGGAGTAGCTATACTTACATAAAATGAATTTTAAGTCAAAAATTGTAAAAAGAGATAAAGATGGTCATTATATATGGTAAAGGGAGCAATTCAGCAAGGTGATACAACAATTGTAAATATCTATGCATCCAACACTGAACACCTAAATATTTAGAGCAAATATTAATAGATCTAAAGGAAGAGATAGACTGGCAATACAATAATAATAGGGAGTGTCACCACCTCACTTACAGCAAACAACATATCATTCAGACAGAAAATAAAAATATAACATTAGAGTGAAACTACACTCTAGACCAAGTGGCCCTGACATTTACAGAATATCTCATGCAATAGCTGCAGAATATGCATTTTCTCATCAGCACGTGGAACATTGTTATGACACAAAATAAGGCTTAGAAAAGTTTTAAAAAATTCAAATAATAACAGTTATATTTTCTGATCACAGTAGAGCAAAACTAAACGTCAATAACAAAAGGAATTTTGGAAACTATACAAATACATGGAAAATAAACAACATGCTTGGAAATGACCAATGGGTCAATCAAAAAATTAATAAAGAAATTTAAAAACATTTTGAAACAAATGAAAATGGAAACAGAATATACAAATACCTATAGGATACAGCAAAAGTAGCCCTAGGAGGGAAGTTTACAGCAATAAACAAATACATAAAAAATAGAAATATTTCAAATAAACAGCCTAATGATTTCCATTTCCTCAAGAATGGAAAAGCAAAAACAAATCAAATGAAAAATTATTAGAAGAAAAGAAACATGAAGATCAGAGCAGAAGTAAATGAAACGGAGATAAAAATACAAAAGATAAATGAACTCAATAGTTGTTTTTTGAAAAGATAAGCAAAATCACTAAACTTTTAGCTAGAAAGTGAGAATAATGGAGAAAAGATTCAAATGAATAAAATCAGAGATGATAAAAGAGACATTACAACTGATGCCACAGAAATATAAAGGATAATTAGAGACGATTACAAACAACTATATGGCAACAAGTTGGAACACCTAGAAGAAATGAATCACTTTCTGGACACATACAATCTACCAAGATAGAATCATGAAGAAAGAGAAAAATTGAGCAGATAAATAACAAGTAACAAGATTGAATCAGTAATAAAACATCTTTTAACAAAGAGAAATCCAGGACTAAACAGCTTCACTGCTAAATTCTACCAAACTTTTAGAAAACTAATTCCAATTCTTCTCAAGTTACTCCAAAAAATCGAAGGAGAGGGAATTCTTCAAAACTTACTCTGGGAGGCCAGTGTTACCCTGATAACAAAACCAGACAAAGACACAACAACCGCAAAACAACAACAACAACAACAACAACAACAACAACAACAACAACAACAAACCTATAGGCCAATATCTCTGGTGAACACCGATGTAAAAATTCTTAACAGAATACTAGCAAACCAAATCCAACAGCACATGAAAAAGATTATACACTATGATCAAGGGGGTTTTACCCCAAGGATGCAAGGCTGGTTTAACATATGCAAATCAATAGATGTGATACATCACTTCAACAGAATGGACAAAAGCTATATGATAATCTCGACAGATGCAAAAAAAGAATTTGATAAAATTCATTATTGTGTCACAATAAAAAGTCTCAAATTCGTTACAGAAGGAACATATCTCAAAACAATGCATACCATATATAATAAATCCATATATAACATCATACCAAATGGGAAAAAAGCCTTTTCTCTAAGATCTGGAACAACACAAGAATGCCCACTTTTACCACCTTTATTCAACATGGTGGTAGAAGTTCTAGCCAGAGCAGTTAGGCACGAGCAAGAAATAAAGGGCATCCAAATTGGAAAGGAGGAAGTCAAATTGTCTTGTTTGCAGAAAAGCCTAAAAATTCACCAAAAACTCTTACAACTAATAAACAAATTCAGTAAAGTTTCAAGATACAAAATCAGGGTGCAAAAATCAACAGCGTTTCGATACAGCAATGGCAAACGATCTGAAAAAGAAATCGGGAAAGCAATTCCATTTACAATAGCTACCAAACAAACAAAATTTCTAGGAATAAATTTAACTGAAGAGATGAAAGATCTCTACAATAAAAACTATAAAACACTTATGAAAAATTAAAGAGGACATGCAAAAAATGGAAAGATATTTCATGTTTATGGGTCAGAACAATTAATATTGTTAAAATGCCTATACTGTACAGATTCGCTGCAATCCCTATCAAAATTCCAATGACATTCTTTACAGAAAACAATTCTAGAATTTGTAAGGAACCACATATGACCCTGAATAGCGAAAGCTATTCTGAACAAAAAGAACAAAGCTGGAGACAGCACACTACCTGACTTCAAAATATATTACGAAGCTATAGTAACCAAAATCACATAATACTGGAATAAAAACAGACACATACACCAGTGGAACAGAATAGAGGATCCAGAAATAAATCTATGCATTGACAGCCAACTGATTTTTGACAAATGTACCAAAATCACTCACTGTGGAAAAGATGGTCTCTTCAATAAATAATGCTAGGAAAACTGGATATCCATATGCAGTAGCACAAAAGTAGACCCCTGTCTTTCACCATATACAAAATTAGGCTAGAGTTGATTTTACATGTAAGACCTGAAACTGTGGAACTATTAGAAGAGAACATTGGGGAAATGCTTCAGAACATAGGTCTGGGCAAATATTTTTTGAGTAAGACGATAAAAGCCCACAAAAGCAAAAATAGACAAGTAAGATTACATCAAGCTAAAAAGCTTCTGCACAGCAAAGGAAACAACAGGGCGAAGAGCCAATACACAGAATAGGAGAAAATATTTGCCAACTATCCATCTGACAAAGGATTAATATTTAAAATATATAAGAAACTTAACAACCAACAACCAACAGCCAACAACCCAACAGCAAAAAATCAAAATAATCCTATTAAAAATTTGCATGTAATCTGAATAGACATTTATCAAAAGAAGACATACAGTGGCCAACAGGTACGTGAAAAAATGCTTGACATCACCGATCATCAGAGAAATGCAAATCAAACCACAATAATCTATTATCTCATTCCAGTTAAAATGGCTGTTATCAAAAAGACAGAAAATAACAAATGCTGGTGAGGATGAAGAGAAAGGGAAACTCTTATACACGGATGGACGGGAATGTAAATTAGTACAGCCATTAAAAAAACAGTGAGGAAATTCCTCAAAAAAAACCTAAAAATAGAAGTACCATATAATTCAGTAATCCCACTACTGGGTATATCCAAATGATAGGAAATCAGTATATTGAAGAGATAGAAGAGATAGCTACACTCCTAAGTTTATTGCAGTATTATATCCCAGCTAAGATATGGAATCAACGTAAGTGTCTATCAACAAATAAATGGATAAAGAAAAGGTGGTGTATATATATATATATGTGTGTGTGTGTGTATATATATATATGCAATGGAATATGATTTAGTCATAAAAAAAGAATGAAATTCTCTCATTTGCAGTTGTGGCAACATAGATGAACCTGGAGGATATTATTTTAAGTGAAAAAAGCCAGGCACAGAAAGAAAAATACCACATGTGCTCACTTATATATGGGAGCTAAAAAAATTGATCTTATAGATGTAGAGGCTGGAATAATAGTTACTAGAGTCTGCGAAGGGAGGAGGAGTAAGGAGAAGTTTATTAAGAGGTACAAAATTACAGTTAGATGGAAGAAATAAGTTCTAGTATTCTACATATAGCATAGTGGGGTGACCATAGTTAACAATAATTTGTTGTATATTTCAAAATAGCGAGAAGAGAGAAATTTGAACATTCTCAACACAGAAATGATAAATGTTTGAAGTAATGGATATCTTAATTATTCTGATTTGATCACTAAACATTGTTACATATATTGAATTATTACATGTACTCCATAAATGTGTACAATTATTATGTATCAATTAAAAATAAATTTTTAAAATCCCAAAACCGTAGTCATGATTATCTGTTATGCCAATTATATCTTGCTTCCTAGTAAAACCACCCCACAGTGTAGTGGCTCACAAAAACATTATATTATTATTGCTCATATTTCTGTGGGTTGACTGTGCTCAGCTGGATGGTTCTTACTTGGGATCTTTCATGTAATTACAGTCAGAGATCAACTAGAGTCTTCTGAAGTATTGACTGAGCTGTATGTACAAGATAATTCATTCAAACATCCAGTAGTGAGGGTGACCGTTGGGCAGAGCACCCGTGTGTGACCTCTTCACGTGACTTGAGCTTCCTCAGTTTATAGCAGCCTCAGGGAATTCAGGCTTTTTGTTGGTAGTGGTATATAATAGGAAAACTCCCAACTGTTTTCTCCTGTTATACTATCAACATAGAATATCTCTGGTCACCAAAATGTGGGAGTTTTCCTAAACCAAGCAGTTATCCCGTGGACACCAACTGAGTGCCCTAGGACTCAAATCAGTTTTGAAACCGTCTACCTGGAGATAACATTAGATCCCATAGGTTAATGGCTCAGTCTCACAAGACTGCCCCTACTTCAGATGCCAATCATAAGTAGTAGGTTCCCAGGTTACCCACAACTTCTGTCTGCCGTGGTTGCAAACTGGAGTTTTCCACAACCCCCTTCTTGGGTTTGAACATTTGCGAGAGTGACTCACGGAACTCAGGAAAGTGGTTTACTTACATTTACTGATTTGTTATAAAGAATACACCAAAAGATACAGGTTAACAGGCAGATGAAAGAAATGCACAGGGCAAGGTATTTAGAGAGGGGTGAGGAACTTCCATGCACTCTCTAAGTGCACTTTCCTCCCAGGACCTCCATATGTTCAGCCTCCTGGAAGTTCTCTGAGTGCTAAAGTTCTGGGATTTTTATGGGGGTTATATTATGTAGGCATAATTGACTGTTAACTCAATCTTCAGCCCCTCTCCCCATCCTAGATAATGAGGTGTGGGGCTGAAAGTTCAAGCTTCTAATCATGGGTTATTCCCATTAACCATGGGTTAGCACACATTCAGGAGCCCACCAAAAGGCACCAAAAAAAAATGCTCCTAGCACCCACAAAATTCCAAGAGATTAGAAGCTCTGTGTCAAGAACTGGGGTCAAAGACCAAATATTAGAACAAATGCGTCCCTTAGCACCCTGATTATGCAGGAAAGTACAAGGGTTTAGAAGCTCGTGCCAGAGTGACCGGCGTCAGAGACCAAATATGTATGCCATCTTATATCACAATGTCACAGGGCTCCAAGGGAGCAAGGCAGAAGCTACCAATCCTCTGAAAGCCTAGCCTTGAAGCTGGCCTAACTTTGCCTTTACTCTACTCTGTTGGTCAAATAAGTGACTAAGGTCAGCCCAGATTCAAGGGGAGGGGAAATAGACTCCACTTCTCAATGGAATGAGTAGCAAAAACTTTGTACTTTAATTTTCTGCACTTCCTCTCAAAAGATACCACTACGTAGGACACCAGCATGATTTCTGGGCCCCCATGAATCAACAGAAACACCGTTAGAAGACCATTGTGTGTGCGGAGTTGAAAAGAGAGTAAAGTCAGGTGTGGTAGCATGTGCCTGTAGTCCCAGCTACGCACGAGTCTGAGGTGGGAGAATCACTTGGTGCCAGGAGTTCAGGGCTGCAGCACACTGTGACTGTGCCTGTGAGTAGCTAGTGCACTCCAGCCTGGAAAACATAATGAGACCCTGTCTGTAAAAATAAGTAAGTAATAAAAATAAAAAAGAGTAAAAATTATAATCTTTGTCCTTAGGAGGCTTAACACTTAATTAACCTGGAAGGGAGATAAGTGCTATTTAGAATGAAATATCTTACTCTGCTTCCACATGTTAGATCAGGAGCATTAGTTAAGGCACCAGATATCTCAAAGACCACTGGATTTTTTTTTTTAAGGCTTATTACATTACAAAATTTAGTAGAAATTTTGAGACGGAAAAGAAGACCTGTTTAGGTCCAATTAGGAGAAATTTAGCCAGAATGGCTAAATTGCTTTGCATTAAGATATTAATGGTAATTGTGGATTTTGGGTAGCAGCAGGCAGGTGCTATAACTAAGAAAAAAAGAAAGAAATGAAGAAAATAACTCAGAAAAGAATTATTGGCATGATGGAAGCAGACAAGGGTCTTGAGGAACTGAGAAGTAATCCTAAAATTTGCTTAGGATGACATAATTACTTATTATCCAGTAAACAAGATTTAACTCCCCTCAATACAGAATTAAATACACAGTGTTTATAAAATCCAAACTCATAGTATTGACATTTTTGCATAAAAAATCTGTGCTGGTTATTAATTCAGGCATTTATAGTTTGTTTAAGAAAATTTGGCTTCTTAGAGTAAATGACAGACTTATGATTCAACTTTTAAATGTGGAATTAAGTAATTGGCTTGGATTTGAGATTTTTAAGTTAAATTTATTTGTTATATTTATATGATTTATTTAAACATTTTGGAAAAGCTTATTGAGTCAAAAAAGCTATAATTAAAGGAAAATTGAATATATTGAATTAGGAAATATAATTAAGAATATTTTAAGGTATTTAATCCATTTTGTAGGTAGGACAAAATATTAATTTAAGGCCCTTAAAATGTTTGCTAAAATATATTAGGCTTATAAGTTTTATGTGGTAAATGTAAAATCTTAAGGAAGTTTTGATTTTGTAACCATAGTGAATTGAAGATTAATTTTTAAACCAAAGTAAACCACTGAAGAGTAGTAGCTGTGCACAAAAACTACTCTCAAGTACATTAAAATAACTCAATTTAATGATATTCATTCTTAGAGTAGAAAATTCTGATATATGGAATATCCACTTATCAATAGGCTGGTTTTCAGATATTTTGAATTGCGATGTCTGAGTAGGAGCCAAATTGGTTGGCCTTTTACATATCATTTAACTGCTCTCTCCTGTTCTTTTGATTCTTTGATAATTCCCTGGATGATGACATTTTCCCAAGTAATGAGTGGTGCTGCTGAATATGTCAACTTTTGTAAATTAGGCTTTCCAATACCCATGGGCAAAACATTACACTCTTGTTTGCTCCCTTCTCAGAAGTAGCTGAACAGACTGAGTTTAAAGCTTATCTGAATGAGGAACAAAGCCTGGAAAGTTTTACGGTAAAGGGATGTGTTCAAAAACTTGGGAACTAGTGAAGATGAGGGATTATAATAAAAGTCTGCATATAACCTTAACTACAGTGTTCACTAAGAAAATCATTATAGCAACATAGGTTGGTGTGTTTATAGCTATTTTTTTAAAAAAACAAAAGATTAAAAAAGAAAGGAGAAGGGGAAGTGGATGAGACATTCCTGTGATTGTAAAGCCTAAAACAGTAGACTTCAAAGCTTCTGAAGAAACCATTCTTGTAATCCACTGCTTAATTCTCCCTAAGTAGCAACTGGCAAGGTAGATCGGAATGGCTTAAATATTTACTAGGATTCCCAGTAGGAAACTTAAGCAGATGAAATGACCATTGAAATAAATGGGAGTAAAGCTTTTAATTTCCCCACTATTTTTGGTAAAAAAAAAAAAAAAAAAAAAATTCTTGTTTTGAAGAGTTAACAAAAATTCTTATGAATACTGATCAAATATTTGCAGGCCCCACTTTAGATAAAATGATCAGTGACATAAGTGGGAGTAACTTTTATTTTCCCACTATTTTTAGTAAACAAAATCCTTGTTTTAAAGAGTTCACAAAAATTCTTAAGAATACTGATCAAATATTTGCAGGCCCCACTGTGTGCAGGATTCTGCCTGGAGTTTCAGGGACAGAGTGAGATGAATGGTATTACAGTTAGAAGCAGCTGGTATTCAGTTGGTCTGTTCCTTGCTCAGCTCTTTGCAGCTACAGCCTTGGTCTAACCTACTTGTTTAGCTCTTCTTAACAAGGACAGGGAGGATCTTTGGAGCCTGCTGTTGTTGACTTGGTGTGAGGCACAAACTGAGCTCCATAGAAGTCTTCTGCCTCTGTTGCGTGGACTGAGCCATACAATCAGCATGGATTTTTCTTCCTGTTGGAGCCTTTCACGGGACTGAACCCCAGCCTGCTAATCTGGGGGCTATTGCTCTGCTCAGCTATTTCCGGCTTCTTCTCCATGAGTCCTGTCTCTCTTACTTTGGCCTCAGATAGTGGATAGGGAGGGGTTGAGGAGAGAGAAGAGGGTATGCATGCTGGGACTAAAAGGCTGTAGCCAGCCCAACTTTAGACTAACGCACTGCCTGACACTTTTTTGTTTCAGCCCACACGCATCCAGCACTTGTGAACACCACGGTCTGCCGGGGCCCCAGGTGGCCCTGTCCAGCCCTCTCTATCCCTGCAGTATCCTATCCTTAGCCGTCTTTCTCTTTCCTGTGCCACACAGGCATGGTTCCTCTTCTCATTAGTTAACATTCGTGGGAGTTTTGCCTGATTTGGCTAATATCATGCTAGGCTTGGGAAACTATTTGTGACCAAAAAATATTTAACTAAAAAATATTTATTTTTATTTGCTTTTGAATATTTTCAAATATTGAAAAATAATTTTTAAAAATAAAAAATAATTTTACTTACTTTTAAATAGCATTTTGTAATTTTGTACTGTTCCATTACATGCTCCTAATTTTTAGATCATATAAATGATGGTTACCTGATTCTTTGATATTCAAATTTTCATAGAGATAAAACACAGTGAGGAGGGTTTGCAGCAACTGAATTTACCCAACAGGATTTCGCTTGTATTTATAAAGATATTAAACATTATACAACTATGTAATCACTGGTGTTTAATAAGCCAGTGTGTAACCCAGTATATAATACTTGAGGGAATTGAGCAACTTTTAGAAGTTACATCAATTCGATAAAAATGCATTATTCTAATAAGCATGTTACAGAAAGTAAACTATAAAAAGCCAGGATAAATATGAAAAAATAATCAAACAGGCTAGTAATCCAACAAATATAAATCATAAAAATGAGGTATTTTAAATCTATCAGATTGGCAAAGATATGAAATAATGCAAGGATGTCAATTATAAACTGCCTATATATGTGCTTGTACAACATTTCTGAAGAGTGATTTGGCAACAGATATTAGGAACCTTAAAATATGGATATCCTGGCCAGGCACGGTGCCTCACGCCTGTAATCCCGGCACTCTGGGAGGCCGAGGCAAGTGAATCACCTGAGGTAGGGTATGGGAGACCAGCCTGGCCAACATGGTGAAAACCCGTCTCTACTAAAAATAATACAAAAAAATTAGCAGGGCGTGGTGGTGCGTGTCTGTAATCCCAGTTACTCGGGAGACTGAGACATGAGAATCCTTGAACCCAGGAGACGGAGGTTGCAGTGAGCCGAGATTGCGCCATTGCACTGTAGCCTGGGCAACGGAGTGAGACTCCGGTGGTTCACGCCTGTAATCCCAGCACTTTGGGAGGCCGAGGTGAGCAGATCACGAGGTCAAGAGCTCGGGACCATCCTGGCCAACATAGTGAAACCCCGTCTCTACCAAAAATACCAAAATTAGCCTGGCGTGGTGGCGTGCACCTGTAGTCCAGCTACTCTGGAGGCTGAGGCAGGAAAATCGCTTGAACCCGGGAGACAGAGCTTGCAGTGAGCCGAGATCTCACCACTGCACTCTAGCCTGGTGACAGAGCGAGACTCCGTCTAAAAAATAAATAAATAAATAAAAGGCGTATCCTTGATGCAACAATTCTGCTTCTAGGAATTCATTCTAAGAAATCGTTAAGTATGCATATAAAGGATGTTCACTGTAACATTCTGTATAACGTTAAAAAAAAGTGAGCAACATAAATAGCCCAAAATAGGAGCTTAATTAAATAAATGAGAATGCAGTCATTATAAAGGATATTGTAGAAAAACAGCTAATGACATAGGTTGATTTTATGATATATTTTGAATAAAAAAGTCCCAAAACATTATGTCCCATATTATTCTATTTTAATTATGTGTGCATGATATACTCATGAATTAAACACCAGAAGTATATAGGCCAACATATTAATAATGACTGTCACTGAGTGGTTTGATTATAGGATGTTTAATCCTTCTTTTCACTTATTTTTATACTCTAAATCTTCCCATCGCCTTTGTAAATAATAAAGTTTAAAAATCAATAAAAATAGAGAAAAAAGGAATTATACTAATGATTACCTGTGTGATTTAAGGCAGAAGTTCTGAAAATTTTTGGTCTCAGGACCCTTTTACACTCGTAAAAATTATTAAGGATTCCAAAGAGGTTTTATTTATGTAGGTTCCATATATTTATATTTACAGTACTAGAAATTTAAAGTAAGAATTTTTTTTTTTTTTTTTTTTTTTTTTTTTTTTAACGGAGTCTCACTCTGTTGCCCAGGCTGGAGTGCAGTGGCCGGATCTCAGCTCACTGCAAGCTCCGCCTCCCGGGTTTACGCCATTCTCCTGCCTCAGCCTCTCAAGTAGCTGGGACTACAGGCACCCGCCACCTCGCCCGGCTAGTTTTTTGTATTTCTTAGTAGAGACGGGGTTTCACCGTGTTAGCCAGGATGGTCTCGATCTCCTGACCTTGTGATCCGTAATTTATAAAATATTTGTTTACTAATTCATTAAAAATAGTAATAAACTAATTACATGTAAACTTTTTTATTTTATTTCATTTTATGTTTTTTGAGGAATCTTGCTCTGTCGCCCAGGCTGGAGTGCAGTGCCACAGTCTCGGCTCACTGCAACCTCCACCTTCCGGGTCCAAGCAGTTGTCCTGCCTCAGCTTCCCTAGCAGTGCATGTAACATATTTTTGTAAAAAGTAACTATACTTTTCTAAAACAAAAACATTTAGTCAGAAGGGTTACATTGTTCTACATTTTTGCAAATCTCTTTAATGCCTGACTTCACAGAAAGAAGCTAGATTCTCATATCTGCCCCTGCATTCAATCTCCTGTGGCATGACATATCATGCAGCCTCTGGAAAACTTCACTGTGCATTCATGCCAGAATGAGAATAAAAAGGCAAGTCATATTTTTTATTGTTATGAACATATTATTATTTTGAAAATAATATCTATACAAAAATTGTTTTGACTTCGTGGACCCCCTGAGAGGGTCTCAGAACCTTTGGGGATCACCAGACAGCAGCTTTAAGAATGACCTGTTTAAGGTATTGCAGCTGGGTGGTATGAAGAAATTAATCATCATAAAAAGAGTACACTATCAAATATTCGCTGTGTGCCAAGAACTATGCTAAGAGTTTTAAGTATGTGATTTTGTTTAATCCTGTCCACAATCGTAAGAGCTAATTACTGTGATTACCCCCATTTTGTAAATGAGAAAGCTGAGGCAGAAAGAAGTCAAGCAACTTAATGACACTCTCCAGGGTGTTTGTCCCCACTGTTGGTTCTTTAGACTACTCCCTACCTACAGTTCTTCTCTGTTCTCATCTCACGCCATCCTGCAAAAAGATGGCCACGTGCTGGACAGCTCTGTATGCTGCCCCACTGCCGTGCTTTACAGTGTCTGGCTGTGCATGCAGGTAGGCTTATTTATCAGAAAGAACCCAATCTCACATGCCATAGAACATAAGAAGGCAACATTTGGAGGATGTTGGAAAACATACTTTTAGAATTTAATGCATTGTCACCTTTTAGATCATAAGATCAATCTCTCTTCTCTTGGCCTCCCTGCTGTCTGCTTTCCTTTTATCCTCCACCCCTCCTGTCGCTTCCCAGTATCCTGGTTGCAGGCATCCTGCCCCTGCTCTTGTGTCAGGCTACGCCAGTGAGAACTGTTCACGCTACAGAATTTATGCATGGTGGAGAACAGAAGTGAGCTATTAAGTTTTTCAGAATGGAGCACCCACCAGAAAAGCAAACCTCTTGCTTGCTAATTTTAAACCACTTTCCTAAAAGCACGAGCCTAATGTGTTCAAAAGCAAAATTTACTTTAAAATTAACAAAGTTCAAAAGATTATTTTAATATTTGAAATAATTCTTGCCTGCTATACTTTATCTGTCATCTGTATTTCCAAGAAACTTTACTTTTAAATCATCTTTTAAAAATATGCAGTTATTGCTCCTTTTTATGACTGAGAGTATATGGAAAAGTTGGCGATACATCTGCAAAACCTTTCCTGTGCCTATAATAAAACATATGGTTTAGACCTCTGTTCTCTCCCCCTCTACCTCTAGTTTTAGTCACCTAGAAATAAGCTTCTCTATTTGTCCAAATTACCAAGTAATTACCTTCTCTGTTCTCCTCTAAAGCCTGATTTAGTTACAATATATTTATATCTTTTTTTTTTTTTTCCTGAGGATATTAACCTTAGACTTTAGGAAGAATGCTTCTAATCTTCCCCTGCTTATACACACATGCTTTAGGAGGGCAAGAAAAGTGTTTTACTCAGATTTATAACACTTGTGCCTAGAGGGACCTGGCATGTAGTAATATACTCAATAAAAACATGTTGAGTTAACCCTAATAGAAATAATTCTTAAAATTCCTTTCTTCTTTTCTTCCTTCCTTCTTTCCTTCCTTTCATCATGCAATAAACATTTATTGAATTCCTCTTATGAGCCAGACACCATGTTAAGTAAGTCCCAAGTTTGCAGATATTATCAACTCTGACCTCAAGAAGCATAGAATGAGCAAAATCATCCAGTCGGAGAGGTAGGTAGTGTTCCCAGCTTTCAGGTTTTCAAGACAATTTGGGGAGGTTTTATTAAGGTTGTATCCTGAGCACGCATCTCTCTTGTTGCCAAAAACCAAAAACAAAAAAACAAACAACAACAACAACAACAAAAAACATGCCACAGAGAGAAACAGTATTTCAGACTGAAACGTCAGTAACTATGCTGATTTATTTTTATTATCAAGAAAACGGTAATAGCAGACCATAAATCTTGAGGATTCCTCAATATTAAAACAAACAACAACAACAAAAAACCAACCCACCAAACAAAATGACTATATAGGATAAAATTATGGGAGAAATAACCTGTAGAAGATATGCCCCAAAACTTGAACAAAAGAGTAGAGGCATACGTTGGAGATATTGCGGGTTTAGTTCCAGACCATTGCAATAAAACAAATACCAAAGTAAAGTCAGTTGCACACGTTTTTTTGGTTTCTCAGCGCATATAAAATTTACTTTTACATTGCACTATAGTCTATTAAGTGTGCAATAGCATTATGTCTAAAAAAAGTACGTACTTTAATTTACAAAGACCTTATTGCTAGAAAAAAAAAGCTAACGATTGTCTGAGCCTTCAGTGAATCACAATCTTTTACTGGTGGCCTAGCTTTCAACCTCTCTCACCTTTTGACATGTCTACCTCACAGTTTTTGATTTAAATAAGTGAGAGATGGGCAACTCCTTCTTCACATGAAGACATAGAGGACATTGGCCTAATTTCAATTTTGTTTTATCTCAGGGAATTGGGAGGGCCAAGAAAAGGGAGAGATGGGGGAACCATTAGTTGGTGGAGCTGTCAGAATACATACAACATTTACCTATTAAGTTCACTGTCTTATAAAAGCATGGTTCGTGGCACTCCAAAACAACTACAGTAGTAACATCAGAGATCCCTGATAACAGATCCATATACTAGACATGATAATGAAAACATCTGAAATATTGCAAGGATTACCAAAAGTGACACAGATACGAAGTGAGTACATACTCTTGGAAAAATGGTGCCAATATATTTGCTCGATGCAGGGTCGCCACAAACTTTCAATTTATAAAAAATGCAGTGTTTGCAAAGCACAACAAAGCAAAACATACTAAAAAGAAGTATGTCTGGACTTATCCCTAGGTAGAAACAATTCCGCGGAAGCCCAAGCTCAGAGTCAGTGATTACAAGGAGAAGGAAAGGTCCGCAGACACACATCAGAATGTATAATTGGCAGCCCCACTGTTGTGACAGGGCAGTCCCTGCCTCTGGTCTCTCCAACCTATGTATGCTAAAGTAGGCAGTGGCTGAACTGGCCCACAGGCTAAGGTGAGGGGGCTCTGGGGCCAGAGGGGCAGAATATTGCCCAAGGCATTTACTTCTCTCCCCCTAGGAAGGATGTGGAGACTCTATACCAAGACATAAAATATTACCTGACAGTACATTCTATCTTTCCTCCATCATCACTGAGGCTGGTTTAGAGTAAACACAGAAAACAGATAAACAGGAATTTTTAAAGATTAGCCCACATTCTTGGAGTAAGAGAACAAACAGAAGAATAATTTAAAATAAGGACAACTAATATTAGAGAGTTCCAAGGAATTATTGCATCTACCAACAATAAATAATGAGAGATTTTGGAGATTAAATATTTGTTACACAAGATCAATATCCTCAATATACGAAGGATTCTTATAAGTCAATAAAAAGGCCAATAATATAATAGAAAAGTAGGCAAAAGCAGGAAGATATAAGGGATTCTTAAATATTTGAAAATATACCCAACTTCATTCATACTATGAAAAATGCAAACTAAAAGTACAATTAGATAACACTTTTCATCTATAAGATTAAAAAGTTTGAATGCTTTGCTAACACATTGATTTGGTGAGAGAATGAGAAAATAAGCCTCCTAAATGCTACTGGTGAGAGTAAGATCAGTAAAGTCTATATGAGGAGCAGTGAGAGAAGTCAAGCAACACATATCAGGTTATACAGTGGCCTTGACCCAGCAATCATG
Source organism: Theropithecus gelada (assembly GCF_003255815.1). Taxonomy (NCBI): domain Eukaryota; kingdom Metazoa; phylum Chordata; class Mammalia; order Primates; family Cercopithecidae; genus Theropithecus; species Theropithecus gelada. The sequence goes on from NC_037669.1 coordinate 108,137,271, forward strand.
CATCTGGGAAGTGACCTTACAAATATGTATGCACGTAAATGAAATTTCACTTGTTTATATACAAGGAAATTAATTGCATAATTTTTTGTATTAGCACAATACTGAAAACAATCCAAATATCTATCAATAAGAAACTGGTTGAGTAAATTATAGAACATCCATATAAAGAAAAACTGCGCATTAAGAAGATAGCACAATTCTACATATGGGAATTTATCCTACAGATATTCTTGCACGTAAGTGATTTATTTGAACAGATACACTTGTGAAGTGAGTAAAATAACATATAAAAAAGGTATTTATTGAAGCATCTTTGTAATTGCAAAAAGTTAGACAAAAACCAAATGTTTATTAACAGCAGAATGATTAAATAAAGTATTGTACACTCAAATGATGAAGTGCCACACCATTGTAAAAATGACTGTAGAAACTAGATGGGTAAAATATTGAAAGTTCTCTGCAAATATATTGTTATGTGAAAAGGCAAGTATATACAGTTGACCCTTGAACAGCATGAAAGTTAGAGATACCAACTCCTCACACAGGTGAAAAACCACAACTAACTTTTGTGTGTGTGTGTGTGTTTAAATTATTTTATTTTTTATTTTCAGCTGGGTGTGGTGGCTCACGCCTGTAATCCCAGCAGTTTGAGAGGCCAAGGCAGGTGGATCACCTGAGGACAGGAGTTTGAGACCAGGCTGGCCAACATGGCAAAACCTCATCTTTACTAAAAATACAAAAAAAAAAAAAAAAAAAAAAAAAAAGCTGGACGTGGTGGTACATGCTATAATCCCAGCTACTTGGGAGACTGAAGCAAGAGAATTGCTTGAATCCGGGATGCAGAGGTTGCAGTGAGCCAAGATTGTGACATTGTACTCCAGCCTAGGTGAAGGAGTGAGACTTTGTCTAAAAAAAATATATATATACACACACATACACACACACAAAGTGAGACTTTGTCCAGAAAAAATTATATATATATATATTCAGTTCAGGGATACATGTGCAAGTTTGTTATATAGGCAAATTATGTGTAGTGGGAGTTTGTTGTACAGATTATTTTATAGGTATTTTTTCCGTCCTCACCCTTCTCCCACTCTCCATCCTCAAGTAGGCCTGTGTCTGTTGTCTCCTTCTTTGTGTTCGTATGTACTCAGTGTTTAGCTCCCACTTGTAAGTGAGAACATGAGATTTTTGATTTTCTGTTCCCCACGTATAACGTTTGGCTCCCCCAAGACTTAACAACTAATGGCGTACTCTTGACCAGAAGCCTTACCAATCCTATCAACAATCAATTAAAACACATATTTTGTATGTTAAATACTGTATCCTTACAAAAAAAAACCAGAGAAAAAAATGTTATCAAGAAAATCATCAGGAAGGGAAGACACATTTACAGTACTGTATTATATTCATTGATATTGTACTGACATGGCGGGCAACTGTGGTTGCAAACTTCAATCTACAGTTCATATCTGCCGATTTTTTTTTCCTTGCAATATCATGACTTTTGTCTGCTTTTTGGGAGCACTCCCAGCATCACCAGTGGCACTTTGTATGAGTCCCATAGTGTTATTCAAAGTTTACAGTATTGCACTAAATATGACAAATATCTGAGAACTGGGAGAGATCACTTTTTATTGCAATATGCTATTTAGTGGAGAGAGGAACTACTCAAGTGGAGATGATGAGCATCCCACAGCACACAATATTTGAAATAAACACTAATAACTAGTAACTCACCACAATAGCAATGGGAGGTAGCAATGAAATTATAACAGTAGTACAGTATTCACTACAGTTAACTTTATGCAGTTATGATTTAACACTGCATCTTTATATTTGTTCACATTTCTCTGGACTACAAATGGTTCCATGTATGGTCTGTGTTTGTGGATAGAAGTTTTGATAAATTTCAACTTAATAGACCTGTGTATGCTTCATGATAGTTAATAATAAAATACATTAGTATCTATGTATATTTTATACATTCACCACTTAACTTTTTCATAATTTTTCACTATTTATAGGCTATGTGATTTGTCTGCAAGTCTCTGAATTGTCACAAATTTTTAAAAAACTTTCTTAGATATTTACTGAAACAAATTTGCATGTTTAAGTGAACCCACACAGTTCTAATCTATGTTGTTCAAAGAGCAACTATATTATATTATCTTTTGTGAGTAAGGAGGAGGAAAACATGTACATTTTTATTGTACTTGTACAGAAAAACTCTGGGACAATAGAAAAATGCAAGAAAATGAAAATAGCGATTTCCTAGTTTGATGCTGGAAAGTGGGCAAACAGAGAGTAGAAGCTAGAGTTTTCACTGCGTGTCTTAATTTTTTTAAAAAAGACATATGGATGTCTTACTTCTTTAATAAATATATTTCCTTTTAAAACAGTTTTTTTTTTAAAAAAAGCAAAAGACAATCAGACCAAAAAAGGGGTTTCCTATGTTTATATTAAAAGATGCCCAAAATATATTGCTGAGAACAAAAGCAAAATATATACATAAAACACAAAACACACAGAACATCGTATAGAATATGATACCATTGTCTTAAAAAAAAAAAAAAGCTTGACTACAAGGCTATAAATGCACAAACTATCTCTGTGAGAACACACAAGAAATATTTACTAGTAGTCACCTCTGGGGAAGTGAGCTGAAAGGCTAGGGGACAGAGATGGAAGAGAGACAGATTTGATTGTATTCCTCTTTGTACCTTTTAATTTTTTTCTTATGTGGTGTATTATCAATTTAAAAAATAATTTTTCAAAATTGAGGACACAAAAAACTTAATGATCTGAATAGCATCATAAAGTATGTTAAGGGTTCTCACTTATAATTAAATTTTGCCACTGATAGAAAATACACATTAAGTATATATGTTAGAAGTATAAGGGAAAGGCTGGAAAAGTTGAAATAGAACGCATAACCTTTGAACCATGTAGAAAAGCCAGTAGAACAAATCTTTCTATCTCCAAATTAATAAAATAATTCTACAACAGCTTTAATCAATACAACAATATGGAGAAAAATTCAATCTATAACAAAACAAGACAAGCAAAATTTAAATTACTATGGCAAGAAGAAGTTTACACATAAGAAATTATAATAAATGTATTCCTATTACTTTGACTCTCAGTTTGGGTTAAAAAAATCCAACTATATTTTATTGATAACAGATATCCAAAATAAATTACTTAGAAAAATTTAAAAGTCAAGAAATACATACCAGGTTAACACTAATGAAAAATAAAGTTTAAGTATTTTTAAATTAACCTAAGACAAAACAGAAGTCAGGTAAAAAAGCCAAAGTGACAAAGAGGGATATTTCACACTGAGGAAAGGAAAAAAATCTCCAACAATATATAACAGTCATGGACATTTTGTACCTAACAGTATAGCTTTAAAGGAGGTAAATCAAGAACAGCTAAAAATGCAAAGAAAAAAGTCATGAATATTCCATTACAGTAGCAGACAGTGCCCTAGAAAATAACAGAACAATTAGCTAAAAACAAGAAAGGCTCTAGAGTTTTAAATAACACCGTTAACATGTTTAATGTTTAACTTTGTATCCAAAAAGGAATGAATATACTGTCTTGTGAAACATAAATAGCATAGAAAATTAACCATGTACTGTTGGTCTATGAAGAAAATCTCAATTAATTGCAGAAAGCAGAAATCGTATAGACCATATTATCTGATTATAAAGCAATAAAAGGAGAATCTAATTAAGAACAGCCAAAAAATCACCTATTCATTCAGAAAATATAAACTGCTCTTCAAAGTCAATTAAAAGAAAATAGAAAACTTGAACATTTCACTGGGATTGCAGAATTGACTTCATTGCTCTAGTACATTGTGCAGTCAAGACGATTTAAAGCATGTTCAAGACAGCTGTGGTTTCAAAAGCGTACTGCCAAACTTCAGCCTTCGTTGTGGCTGTACACTTGTTGAAAATGTCAGAGAATGAGGCACTGAAAACTTTGTCATATCTGGAATAGTTGTCCCCAAACATTATTTTAAATTAAATTGTTGAAATAATGAGAATGGTTTTTAAAAAGTGTACAGAGATACAAATGTGTCTACATTTACGTTTGGAGGAATTAAAAGTTAAAATATAAGCCTTATTCTTCTATATCCCCCTTCCCAAAGTTAGAGATAAGTGCATATCCATCTTAGGAAATAATTGAATAAAGGTAAATTCTCTAAGTTGATAACAACAGCTTACCACATCTTTTCCCTGATAAATGGCACTGCCGCTTAACTGGAATATCCTCCAGAAATGCTAGAACAGGGATTCAGTAAAACAGTTCACCACTGCTTAATGACAATGCTATAGATACATGGCAAAGCTGGACGTCAGAGAAAGAGGCTCATCAGTGGCCAGCACAGCTTTGGGAATCTTAGATCTAGAGGGGACCTTATAGACCTAGTCACTACCACCATCACTAATTTTACCATGAGAAGACTAGAATTTGGGTCTTCCCTTTCCCAGCCAGTATTTCTGCTACATTCTGAACAATAAAAGTGAGTCAAGGATCACCTAATAAAAATATTCTGGGCCGGGAGCAGTGGCTCACGCCTGTAATCCCAGCACTTTGGGAGGCGGAGGCGGGCGGATCACGAGGTCAGGAGAAAGAGACCATCCTGGCCAACACGATGAAACCCCGTCTCTACTTTAAAAAATATATAAAAAATTAGCCGGGCGAGGTTGTGGGCGCCTGTAGTCCCAGCTACTCGGGAGGCTGAGGCAGGAGAATGGCATGAACCCGGGAGGCGGAGCTTGCAGTGAGCCGAGATCGCGCCACTGCACTCCATCCAGCCTGGGCCACAGAGCGAGACTCCGTCTCAAAAAAAAAAAAAAAAAAAAAAAAAATCTGAGATTTTTTTTTTTATTGCTTAGAGGTATATGTCTTTAAAAGTAAATCAGAAAATAAAATGTATCTATTTCTCAGACAATGTACACTTTGTGAACTCTGGAAATCAGGAATATTGTATAATTGGCACCTTTCCTGAATTCAACCAGTCAGGGCCAGTTAAAGGGATTCGCCTGTGTTAATTTTTCAAGCAGTAAAGAATTCACGATGGGAAAATGCATATGGCAAGCTAAGGCAAAGAAAGTAGCCTTTCTTTCCTGATAAGCCCCAGGGCTGGGACAGAACATTTGTGATCTCCCTTGCTTATCTGATTACAAAGCATGTAAAAAAAGAGGAACATCTAACTGCAGGGGAAATTTCAGCTACTCAGGGAAGGAGTTGGTAACATAACAGTTGTGAATGAACACATACACTTAAAAAAAATTAAATGTTTTTTTTTTAAAGATAGTGAAGTCTTCTTCCCGAGGCACCCTGCCGCATGAGATTGCAAGAAGACACACATAGAAGAAGGTGAATTTTAACTTTATATATATTTTATTGTTGCAATAATACAGACTACAAGAAATTAGCTTATTAAGTAAAATCTACCTTCATTCTTAATTTTCCTGTACTTGTTTCTCTCTGAAACCTTCTAATCAGGTCCTCTATGGGACTGCAGAGAATACTAGGAAAGAATTATTTAACAGTTTTCTTTATATTTAAAAACAAATCTTAGGGATTTTTTTTTTAAAGCTAAAAAAAAAAAAGTGGACTTCTGCTAGTTTTAATTTTTTTCTTTTGAAAGAGTTCATTCCGTATAAATTGTTCAACCAATGAAAATTGCTAGACAACAGAAATTCCCATCTTTTTTTCTCTTATTATATCACAAAATGAACTCTTCAACAAATTATGGGTACTTTTGAATGCAATATAGAGACATATTTTCCACAGTATCAAACTAATTAATTAAGATCTTATAGACACAATTTAAAACATTCTACCTTTAGTTCTCATTCTTCTATAAACAAGCACACAGTTATAAAAGTTATATTTTACATTGCTTTCTTTCAAAGTGAATTGGTTTAAGTCAATTTCTACAAAGGTAGGGAGGAGAGAAAAAGTGATATTTTTAAGTAGGCCATTTTAGAATGAAAATTCGCAAGACTTGGAGATTAAAGATTTTGGTATTAAATTCTGGTTTGTCCACCATGTATGTAATTTAGATCAAGCTACTTACATCAATTTCCTCAATTAAAAATGGGAGTAATAATACTTAATTCATTAGGTTGTTGTAAGGGTCAGAGGAATCTACTGAACTGAGAGTTTCTTGAAAGTTGGCATCACATTTTGCTCATCTTATTCTTTTTCTTTCTATGTTTATTAATCATTGTTCCTTAGTCAACTCTTCTATAAGGTATGACTAGATTGTTAGGGACTAAAATATTAATTTTGATGTACTTTTCCTCTGAAGTCTTCTAAGCACATCTGTTGTGATTTTACCAGTTTACTGTTTGCCTACTAGACATAATGAAAATTCATATAAACATATGACCTAATATTCAAGTTAGTGACCCTTGCTAGTGAAGACATTCTCAATCTGCATCTATTTTCCAGTTACTTTTCTAACTTCACCTTCTACCACTCTGCTCTGTGCTCGTTCTGCTCCAGACAGATAGGCCTTCCTGGTGTGTCCCTGGGCTATTGCACCTGCTGTCTTGAATACCCTTTTCCTAAATACCCACATGACTTGCCCCTTTAATACCTCCTCTTCAGCGCAGGTCTCGTCAGTGGGGCCTGCTCTTACGCTCTTGCATGCTGTATATCCTATTTGTCCTATTGATGTTTTTCCATAGTATTGTTACTGAAACAAAATTCACATAATTTATTTGTCTTTTGTTTTGTTCGCTTGCTTATCATCTGCCTTCTTTCACTAGAATGAAGCTTTGATAGGCTAGGCGCTTTGTTTTGTTCATGTAGTTGATCCTCAATAAATATTTGCTCAAAGAATGGTTAAATGATTGAACAAATGACTTATTGCACATAGAGAGGATTTCAAAATACTTCCTTCTATTCTCCTGATCAAGAGAGGACTCACTAACACAGTTCTAGGGCAGAATGTCAATACTTTCATGTTCAGTACCTCTTTCTATTTCTTATTGTTACAGCTGTCTTTCCATTACCTTATAAAGTCTTTGGGAGTTGGTGATCATGTTTATTTATTTCTCTATCATTCTTTGAGCACCAGGCTTGGCACATAGTAGGCTCTCATACGTTCATTAAACAAAACGAGACTGCCACGATCTAGCTTTTGTAGTTGTCTAAGGACTGTGATATTAAATTTGATATAGTTTTGCTATATATATATATAAAAACCATAAAAAGATAGTCATAACAAATATATATACTATATATAGCATAACTATATATATTTATAGATACATAGTATAACTATATATAGCATAACTATATATGGTTATAGATACATAGCATAACTGTGTCAAATTTATATATTACATATAATCTTTTACATATAACTTTAAGATCATTAAAGATTGTTATCTCCACCTTAAAGATTTACTGATGAAATATTATGATATTAGATTCACTGTGCACTAATATAATGGTAAGTTTATCAAAATAACTATGTGGATATTGGTGAGTTGAGACCACAGGATAAATGGAATCAATTGATAATAACCTTTAATGAATCTTTTAAATATATGAAACTATAAAAATTTATATATATATCTCATATATACACATTTGATATATATCACATATTTCTTCAAGGATTAAAAAATTCAGTTGGGTATTTAGAGTGTTTCTTTTCTTGCTCATAGAGATAACTAAATAACATTTAATTTCCCAACTCTCTAGCCCCAGGCATTATTAAGATAGACTTGTAATTCTCCTGCTGAAGAAAAGCTTCTGAATTATGTTAGCATTAAAAAGTCGGTGGGATCTGGGGTTAGCTTTCTTTAAAAGGCAATTCTGGGAGGAAAAAATTTCTGATTAGCCATTTTGAGCCCCACTTTCTGGAGTGAGATTCTGTGAAGTTTTTCAATATTGGGTTCATTTTTGTAAACCTATGCACACTAGCTCTTTCACAGAACGAGAATGATTTTCCTGGATCAAAGATTTGCTTAAAAGTCATTCTTTCATTAATGGTGAAGTGTCGATTTTGTTACAATGAAATTCTAAGAACTCCCGGTAGAAATTAATAGATACATTAAAAAAATCCAATGCATTGTGCTTTCTATATAAAGGCGATGCCTTGGATCCTGCCTAAATGTCTTTGGCACTTTGAGCTGTTTTCCCAACAATACTGTTGGAGCCATATGTGAAAGATGACTGCCTGGGGTTGTGAGTATAGGCTCTGGTCTTCCTAAAGAGTAGATACATGTTTGAATTTAATTGCTAAAAGCTGGATGCATGCCTGGAGACATTCAGGAAAACTGCTTTTTGTTAGTGTGAAATGAATTAGAAATCAGCATGTCTGGGTCTTCCCCCCAAATCTTGCCACTTTCTAGTTATGCCTGTCATTTATCCTCTCTGGATCTCATCGCTATAAAAAGTATTTCAGAAATACTGAGATCCTAAACATTTAAACAACCTTAGTGTTTTTTTTGTTTTCTGAGTTTCCACTGCACTCTATTAATCATATCCATAAATCTCCAACTTTCAATATGCCCTGCCTAGAAGATTATAAATAATGGTTTTGTAATGATGAAAGTAATTACCTTAAGAGTATGCACATAATATCTCATAATTTATATGTCAATTTACTGAAAGTGACCATTTATTTGACTTGTTTACTTTTACTCTAAAGAGTGGCTGGATAATAACCTGTTGGATCACGCAGCAAAGAGCGACTGTAACAGGATCCTCTTCTTGTTGACAGAAGGTCAATGTGGTTTTCTTCACTGTGTTGACTGATATCTCTGTTCTGAGTAATAATTAGGTATCTTTATAACTTTACTTGGTTCACCAGGAATATATATTGTTGACTGAAGCAGCAGAAGTGGAGGCCACACCTGAAGGATGGGGACATTTCCAGTGACATTATCTGGAGTATTAATGATTTTACCATTTGTTCCTCATCATTTGCAACAATTTTTATTTTTTCCTTAAAAGGAGAATGAGCAAGTCAAAGACCACATTATTTATTCAGTCTTGGGTTTTTCTTTCTTTCTAGACTGTCAAGTGAGTTTAGTCTTGAGTCTATGGCCATCTTAGATGGCTTCTGCACAAAGTCTTTGAGTGAATTCAATTTTCAGAAAGACAAAATGTAGTTTGAGGTCTACTTCATGTCTTAAGACAATTGATTCAATTGATCTTCTGGCCCCAATCCACCAATATCCACATAGTTATTTTGGTAAACTTACCCTTATAATAGCGCATAGAGAACTTAATACCATAGTATCTCATCAGTAAATCTCTAAGGTGGAGATAACAACCTTTAATGATCCATTAAACATTCCCAGTACGAGATGAATCAGGAATGTGATACCAAGCTGCACTCACTCGTGCAAGCCAGAAACCTGGTGATCACCTTGACACCTTTCTATTCCTTACTCCCTACAGCTAAATAGTCCCCAAGTCCTATTGACTTCACCTCCTACTCATACCCTGAAGTGATTATCTCCATCTCCATGGCAACTATTACTTTCATTATTTGGGTCTTTATTTTGTCTGAACTTGCAGTAGCCATCTAACTAACCCCTGGTCTCTTAGTCTCAATGTCCTTTCAATTAATCTTCCAAACCAAATTAGAAACCAAACTGTCTAAATGCTGTCATGCTGTTTAAAGTCCCTAAATAGATTGTTATTACCACAGAGAATAGTGCTTGGCACCTAATAAGTACTCAATATCTATTCTTTAAATGAAGGAAAGAATAAATTATTTAAGAAAAAGTGCAGGATCCTCAGTATGATCAATAAGGCCCATCTGTATTTTATGAATTCTGCTGATGGCATGCAGGAGGTTTTGTGGTAATTTACCAACAAATATATTTACTTCAGTGGTTATATATTTAATTTATATGACTTGCTATTATTGATTTTCCCTGTGTATAAATGACATAAAACATACTTCTGAGATAAACGTATTAGGCTATAACAGCAAGTTTATTTAAAGACAGAACATTAAATAAGGCCTGAAATGGGCGTAAATCCATCACAAAGCCAGCACAATGATCACAGACTGTCCCACTGAGTTGTAATGATTTGCTTATACATTTGTTTCTCCTCTTAGACCATTAGTTCCTCTAGTGAAGTAATAGTCCTTTCACAATGCTGGCCATGAGCTAAAATTAAAGTATTTTTGGGGTGAATAAAGTCAGAAATATTCGGTTTGGATATTGCCCAGATAAGGGCTGGGTTAATTTTTAATGCTAAGATGGTATTTAGACAACATGGCAATAACAACGAAGACATCTTTAATACTCAATATTTGAAATACATCAGTGAGTATTTAGACATGCATTTTGGACATTGGTTCAAAACAAGTTTTTTAAAGGCAATGTCTACATCATATGAAACAAGTTTCAGTAAAAAGTGAAAAATTCAGTCAAGTTTTTGAATGGTCAACTTTATCAGCACCAAACATCCAACTCAGAGAAACCATTTAGAAGATTGAATCTTTAACTTACATCATAGCCTTCCTCTGCCTCTCTCTATTTGTGGAAAGCAGGTGTAATTGTTTCTTTACAACTAAAAAGTGTCCTCTGAAATAACTATTAGATTAAAAACTAATGCAAGCAATGCGCATTAAGTGCTTCTATTTATGGATGTATGACTACCTTTTTCCCTTCTCAAATTCATATAGACTTATGGAGCACAAGAGCTCAAGGGACCTTGGTAATATTCTGACTTTCTCATTCAGTGAATAAAAACACTGGAGCTGAGAGAAGTTAACTAGCCTTGGTCTTAAGGCCAGATTAAGGCAGAGTAGGGACTAGGAGCCAGGTCTCCTGGCATTCAGGCTAGAATGTATCACTCTAGGGAATGCTGCTGGTCTTTCCTTCAGCATTCCTTCCTCTCTGTTCCTGTAACCCCTATGCCTGAACTGACCTCCCTTAAGTGGGTAGTCTTTAAATTGTTTGCATTATTAAATGAACTAAACAAAGGCAGGGATGCACATCCTGAACATTTTTTCCCCTTCATGGTCCATTTTTGTAAACAGATATTCCCCAGAATTTCTTCAGAAGATCGCCATGCTATATGATGGCACGCTACTATAATATTCTCCTAGAGCGGAATTTACCAAAAAGTAGGTATTCCTGGCACTCTTACCCATAGGGGTTGAATCGGCAAATCACTGGAGTAAGAAACAGACCTTTATTGTTAAAAGGGAATCTTAATAGGCAACTCCATCAATTTATGAAAGATGCTAGGAGGAAGCCTAATATAGCTCTTCTTGTTTAGAATATAAGAATTACTTTTTAAAAAGAGCCTCAAGTACGTAATTTAGAAATGTAATTCACTCTCAGATCTGGAAGGAAAAATGCCCACAGGAATATTTTATAGTTTAGGTGAAGACACTTAAAATTAAGTTTTCATAAAGAATTTTGGATGACTTACTTTAATAATAACAATAACAATATCAGTGAAGTTGATACAAGGTCTCAAAGGAGTTTTTGAGATGTGGATGACAGTGTACATATCGAGAACTGTCCCTAACAAGGTAACTTGGACCATGGTACAGAATTGGGTGCTGCACTGGGGGCCTATTAAGCAGCTGCTCATGGCTTTCTTGGTTTACCCTGCTTTTCCATCTGTTTCACCTGTCTTTATTTCTGAATAATTTATTTTGCCATCTGCATAAATAGAACACCTGTCTGAAGGCTAACTCTTACAACTAAATAATTTAGAGAAAATAAACTCTTTCATCTTTATTGGAATAATGTAATGACTTTCAAGGATAAAGCCCTTAAATAAATAACTCTTGGGGACATTTCTTGTGTTTTAACTATTATACTAACAGTTTAAAAGGTTAATATTAATCTATTTTTTTAAATTAAAATTGCCCACCCCTTATTTTTTTTAAAGATATCAGTTATAGCAGCTGCTTTGGCTTTTATATGTTTCCTGCTAGTGTATTTCGTATGTCTTTAATTAGAAGAACAATTGTAGTTTGCAGATGGTTATAACTTTTTAGACCTTAACTATAAAATCTGTTCAACTCTTGACCGCCTGTGAGAAAGGGCAATATTTTTATGTTGTAACATGAGTTTTTGTAACTGTTAACTTCGGTAAATGCTTATACCCCTATTAGCAAATAGGGATGGATTTATGTAATAAACATTTCATCCTGGTTGATGTCTGCTTTTGCTGAGATTATCTTGGTAGAGAAATTATTTTAAATGTTTTTTCACTATGAAAGGACACTCAATTGTGGTACAGATTTGTGAATTGAAGGTAAGCACTTGAGTTGAACTACAGATCCATTTATTACTAATCTTATGAACTCTCAGTCATTGAAACGTCAATGATTACCAGAATGCTAATGAACTTGTATCAAATGTCTATCCGGCTGCTTACTAACTGTATGATCTTGGGTGATTTCCTTCATTTTTCTGAGCCTCGGTTTCCTTATCTGTAAAATGAGGATAATAAAAGTTATCCTTTAAGCTCCAGTGTAAAGTGTAGCATGTATAGCTCCAAGGTATTCAATAAATGGTACCTTTATTTAGTATTTATTCATGTTAAAGACTTAAAAGTGGGTAATTCTCAATATCTTGGATAAAGGTTTAAACATCTTTTTAAAATTAATAATTTTGAAAATGTTCTAATATTTTTTACATAATCCCTCTTTTTATGTAGAGTATACTGAACATAACTTTAGTTGAAAAATCATGGTCCCCAGTGTAGTTAATGTAAATGGTAACTGTACACTATATGCTATATACTCACTGGGTAGAATAGTTTAGTAATGTTCACAGGCTAGTTAAGGTAGAGGCTACTGTTTATCCTGCTTTTACTGGTGCTGGATAATGTCCTTTTTGAAGTCGTAGATCTGCTTTTCTTTTTTTTTTCAAGATGGAGCCATGTTCTGTCACCCAGGCTAAAGTGCAGTGGTGCGATCTCGGCTCACTGCAACCTCTGCCTCCCAGGTTCAATTATCCTGCCTCAGTCTCCTGTGTAGTTGGGATTACAGGCACGCGCCGCTACCCCTGGCTAATTTTTGTATTTTTGGTAGAGACGGAGTTTCCCATGTTGGTCAGGCTGGTCTCAAACTCCTGACCTCATGATCTGCCCGCCTCAGCCTCCCAAAGTGCTGAGATTACACCACCACACCCGGCCTGCTTTTCTTAATTTTATATCTTCTCCCTGGCTAACAGCTGTCATTTCTTGCTACAGCTTATGGGTTTGCTGGTAGCTGTTTCTTGCTCTCATTTTGATTTTCTGCTTGTACTCTGTTGCAGCTTTGGAATACAGAGTTCTAAGACACGGTTTTCCATGTATGCGTTTTAGTGTAAGAATTTCGAGACATTTTGCTATTCATTGACTGGTGGCTTTCAATATGCCAGAAATCTGGTTTCTGGACACTCAAATGGTAACTCTAAATTGTCCAAATCTGCTATTCCACAGAAGCACTACCTTGCTTATTATATAAAGACTTGGTTATTACACCAACTAGAAAAGAAATAGAAAATTCTCATTTGTCCAAAATTTAAGCACTTTTATAATTCAAACAACTAGAATAATGCTAACAAAATCACAATCGAGAAAGCAAATTTAAGTTATGTTTGGTATAGTTTTAAATTCTGTCTGAATTTATCATATTCAAATTATTTGGAAAATATTCATCTTCATTATGGAATTCCTACTATGATCCAGGCAATGTGTGACATAATGTAAATACCAAAGGAATAAAAGATGTTTCATGTCTCTAAAGAGGTCAGCCTGGTGCTGACAGGATTGGAGGGAAGGAAGCAGAGACATAAATGAATACACGAAATGAAGTGCAATCTAACTATGCACTATGATACAAGTATGTTCAGAATATAATTGGGGCACAAAGGCAGGAGTGGTCCATTCTGTACTACTGGGCCAAAGGAATTAGGACAATAGATGAAGGGATAGGCTTCCAGAGGAGGTGAGATATGCCTTAAACAATGAGTTGCTGCTCTGTAGCTAGATGAGGATATGAATTGTATTTAGTGGCTGATGTGAAAAATTGAGAAGCTTCACTTGTAGCTTGAACCATTGTTCAGCCAGCAAGGGAAACTACAAATAATCCTATTGCGGGAAAGTGAGTGGTAAATGTTGGGGATGGGAGAGTAGAGAGCTGAGATCATAAAGGTAGATTTACCATAAAGGACCTTGTATATTATGCCTAGAAGTTTGCATTTTATTCTGAAGCAGGGGGAGTCATGAAAAGACTTTAAGCAGAGAACTAATATGATTCGATCTGCACTTTCCAAAGATGCCTCTGAGGGTGAGGTAGTGGATGGAATGAAGGAAAGCAAAAGTGGAAGCAGAATGATAGATAATGGAGCTTTGGTAATGACCCAAGAAAGCAGTCAGAATCCTGAACTCAGGAAATGGGATGAAGAGGATGCGGTAGGCTTGAGCGGTGTTTAGAAACTAACAGGACTTGATGATTGATTAGATGTCAGAGTTACGCTGGCATGGGGATGAAACTTGCGAGGGAACTTCCTGAGGAGTAAAGAGTTAAGGACACCTTCAGGTTTATGGCTGGAGTGATTGTGTAGGTAGCTCTCTTTACAGTGATAGAAAATTGAGAGAGCATGTTTTAGAGAAAAATAAATTCAGTCTGGGACATGTTGAGTTGAAGATACTTGTGGCCTAATTGTGTGCCTGATGAAGTAGACAGCTAGTATTTATCCAATTGAATAAATAGATGCATATTATGTTATGGAAAATTAATGTTAAAATGTATACTAACCAATAGCAAGATTCATCTCGTTAGTATTAGAAGTAAATCATACTGTGTTAAAGCAAGCTTGTAAATGTCTCATATCTGTAATCCCAGCACTTTGGGAGGATTAGGAGGGAGGATCTTTTGAGTCAAGGAATTCAAGGCCAGCCTGGGCATCAGGGTGAGACCCTGTCTCTACTGAAAATTTTAAAAAAGTAGCCCAGTGTGGTAGCACACACTTGTAGCTCCAGCCACTAGGGAAGCTGAGGTGGAAGGATTGCTTGAGTCTGGAAGGTTGAGGCTGCAGAGAGCTGTGATTATGCCACTGGGTGACAAAGTGAGGCTCTGTTTCCAAAAAAAAAAAAAAAAGAAAAGAAAAAATAAAAAAAAATAAGAAAAAAAAGTGAAACTCTTTCTCAAAAAAAAAAAAAAAAAAAAGAATAGAAAAAAAGGCTTGCAGGAATAAAGTCTGAAATAGGCAAGGGAAGAGAGGGCAAATACGTCACGAAAAGAATTTCAGGTGATTTCTTATTCAAACAGTTTAACTCCAAGTCCTTATGGCAGAAGACGGTGCATGGACCAGCAGCTTGGTACATTTGGCTTCCCTAAGCGTGGTTCTGAGCTCCATGCTGTTGCCACTGTCTCCGCTTTTAACTCAGTAACTATGCTCTGATTTTTTTCTTCTCAATTTTTCCTACCCACGCCTCTCTTCTCTCAGTCAAGGTTAATCACTCCTTTCTTTGTGTTCCTGTAGTACTCTGCCAGACTTTTCCATGTGGCTGTATAATTACTCATTTTCATCTGTGCCATCTTCCAGTAGATCATGAGACTTCTGATGGCAAGGATATAATTTTATTTATGTTGTACCCCAGCGTGAGGACTGGGCCTGATTTTATAGATATAATGAATATATATGTGATTATATGTACATATGACTGTATTTTATGTGTTATATATTATTGATTATATAAATATACCCATCAGATATCTATCTATCTATCTATCTATCTATCTATCTATCTATCTATCTATNACCCATCAGATATCTATCTATCTATCTATCTATCTATCTATCTATCTATCTATCTATCTATGTATCCATAAATATTGAATGAATGAAGTCAAAGGTGGTGGTCCTCTCATCTCTATTGGCTTGTTTGCCACACATATTTTCAATCCTATTGAGTACCTAATGTGAACTAGTAAGGTACTAGGTGCAATGAAGATTATATCAATTTTGTATTATTGAATAACAAATCACCAGAAAATTCATTGCTTAATACAATGGCAATTTATTTTTTCTCATTATTTTGTGTGTTGACCAGGCTGTTTTGCTTTTTTCAACTGGTCTCATTCTCGAGACCGTAATCCCGTGTGGGCTCAGTTGGGATAGGTGAGTCTAGGAGGGTCTCACTTGCACATTTGAAGTATCATTTGCAATTCTGGGAGTGACTGGGACAGCTCACTTCTCTTTTTCACACGGTCTTCCATTCGGGTCTTTTTTACAGCATACTAACTACTGAGTTCCAAGAAAATAGGAGCAGGAGTCACAAGGCCCCTTGAAGCTGAGGCTCAGAAGCCTGCACAGAGACACAGCCATTGCAGTGTTTAAACCAAAGCCAGTCACTTGGCCAGCCCAGAGGTAAAGAGAGGGGGAAGAAATTTCACCTTGCTATGGGAGAAGGTGAAGTCACATTGCCAAGTGTGGGATGGGCTATCTTTGCAAACAGAAAAATAAGGGAATTTTCAGAGGATTGAATCTGTTCATTATCATACTTCGTTGAACAATATCAAAGGGGCGATCAGATCAGAAATATTTTTATTAATGCCCACTCTAAAAATTTTAGAGAGTCACTTTTGGAAACACTGTAATTCCTTAATGTATATTAACTAATGACAAGTTAAGAAAAGGTGACCTCAAGCTGATATCTGAG
Organism: Theropithecus gelada; assembly: GCF_003255815.1. Taxonomy (NCBI): domain Eukaryota; kingdom Metazoa; phylum Chordata; class Mammalia; order Primates; family Cercopithecidae; genus Theropithecus; species Theropithecus gelada. The sequence goes on from NC_037669.1 coordinate 108,153,957, forward strand.
TACAGAGTTGAACTTGACAATGTAATGATGAAGAGTAGAGAAAAATATTTTATGTGATTATGTATATACGTATTTATTTAGATAAAAGTTCTTGCTCTGTCACTCAGGCTAGGGTGCAGTGGCACAATAATAGATTACTGCAGTTTTGAACTCTTGAGCTCAAGTGATCCTCCCACCTCTGCCTCCTGAGTAGCTGGGATTAGAGGCACACGCCACCATAACTGGCATGAAAAGAAAAATTTTTAAATGAAGCAAAGTAGGAAAGGAAGGCAAGAGTACATCTTGAAAACATTGTATGTATAATATATGTCCATATATTATTGATTATATAAATGTATATTACATACCTATCAGATATCCATATTTGAAAACAATCAAGGATGTTCTGGTTGGCTGTATAACAAGAGGAATCTGCACAGAATAAAGGGTAATGCCCATACTGCAACCCTAGCATGATAGACAAACACACAAACACATATCTTTACACATATGTAGATATAGGTAGATGGACATGTGAAAAAGCACAATGATGTAGGGGTGATTTTAAAAGATACTCACACTGAAATTCCCCAGAAAGAAGGATAATATTAGAAAGAGGAGAAGAAAAGTAAAGCCCTTATAAAAGGTGCATTAGCCAGGGTTCTTCAGAGAAACAGAACCAATAGGCTATAGATGGAGCAATAGGTAGGTAGGTGGGTAGACAGATAGATGGATAGATAGATAGGTAGATAGATAGATTTAAAAAATTATTAAGAAGAATTGGCTTACATGATTTTGAAGGTTTGGAAGTCCCACAATCTGCTGCCTGCAAGCTGGAGAGCCAGCAAAGCCAGTGTGCAATTTCAGTCTAAGCCTGAGGGCCTGAGATCCAGGGGAGGCCGACGGTGTAAGACCCATTTGGAGTCTGAAGGCTTGAGAGCCATGAGTGCTGATGTCCAGGGGAAGGAGAAGATGAATGTTCCAGCTCAAGCACAGAGAGCAAATTCACCCTTTCTCCACCTTTTTGTTCTATTCAGTCCCTCAACAGACAAGGTCAAGTCCACCCACATTGGTGAGGATGATCTTTACTCAGTCTACCGATTCAAATGCTAATCTCTTCTGGAAACATCCCCATAGACACATCCAGAAATAATGTACCAGCTATCTGGGCTTTTCTTTGCCTAGTCAAGTTGACATGTAAAATTAACCACCACAAGTCTACTCTTTGTCACCTTGGTATGACATGCATTCTTGTAAATCATGCTTAATCTCCAAATACAGATAATAACGAAGTCATTATTTTGCGTAACATGATACAACTATCTTGAATACAAGGAAAAGGTACTAATACTTATCCCTTCCCCAAAAGAGGAAGTAAAAGTTCTTAGTGATGTTTATTCTTCCCCTGATATTCCTTAAATACAATGATATAAAAATAACAGTACTTAAATACTGCCATAAAGTCAATACATCTTCTGTTACATAATAAGAAAATAAGAACAGAAAGAAAACAAAGATATCTGCTTAATATATGTGTGTGTGTATATATGTATATACACAAGTGTATTCATAAAAAATAAGGAGAAAATTCTTATGATAATTAAAGTCTCATTTATGTAAGTGGTCACATGATCATAGCTGGTATTTATAACTACCTTCTGCTACTATTCATTCAGTATTCCCTTTGCCTTCAGCAAGCATGTCAGCTGGTGATGGTTCTTTGCCTGATGAGGTGACCCAAACTTTCATTCCTGAAGAATCTGGGCTATTAATAGCCCTGCCTAGATTGGGTTGTTGTAGTGTTACATTGACCTTTACCACAAGGTGTGGTTATACTAAAAGACTCCCTAAGGGATCTCCTGTATACCAGACATACTCTTCCTTATTTTTGTGGAGGAGAAGTCCAATTTCCCCTTCGTAGCCTGGATCATTCACTCAAGCCAACACTGTGACTCCCTTCTTTTCCTATTGATTCAGAGGCATAAGAAGCCCAAAGTAGCTGGGTGAAAGTCTTAACTTGCAGTTCAGTGGAATTATTTTGTTTCTTGCTGGAAGCATTCCTCCTTCCAGCTTAAGATCTGTAGGCCAGCAGAGCATAAAGTCATGAGAATAGGAAGCAAAAGTTTGCTAGTGGGTCACAAGGGATAATAATGAGTGGTGCCTCTTCCATTTTCACTCTTTGATCCCTGAACCTGTTAATTCTGGTTATTGGATAAATAGCATCATATACTGAATGCTGATTCACAGCATATGCAACATTCTGGAAAACCTTTCCCAAGTCCAGCAAGGTGTTGTCTTCTGGGTGACACTTTAACTGAATCTTCTTTTTTTATTTTTTATTATTGTGCTTTAAGTTCTAGGGTACATGTGCACAATGTGCAGGCTTGTTACGTATGTATACATGTGCCATGTTGGTGTGCTGCACCCATTAACTCATCATTCACATTAGGTATATCTCCTAATGCTATCCCTCCCCACTCCCCCCACCCCACGACAGGCCCTGGCGTGTGATGTTTCCCACCCTGTGTCCAAGTGTTCTCATTGTTCAATTCCCACCTATGAGTGAGAACATGCGGTGTTTGGTTTTCTATCCTTGCGATAGTTTGCTCAGAATGATGGTTTCCAGCTTCATCCACATCCCTACAAAGGACAGGAGCTCATCCTTTTTTATGGCTGCATAGTATTCCATGGTGTATATGTGCCACATTTTCTTAATCCAATCTATCATTGATAGACATTTGGGTTGGTTCCAAATCTTTGCTATTGTGAATAGTGCTGAAATAAACACATGTGTGCATGTGTCTTTATAGTAGCATGATTTATAATCTTTTGGGTATATACCCAGTAATGGGATGGCTGGGTCAAATGGTATTTCTAGTTCTAGATCCTTGAGGAATCGCCACACTGTCTTCCACAATGGTTGAACTAGTTTACAGTCCCACCAACAGTGTGAAAGTGTTGCTATTTCTCCACATCCTCTCCAGCACCTGTTGTTTCCTGACTTTTTAATGATCGCCATTCTAACTGGTGTGAGATGGTATCTCATTGTGGTTTTGATTTGCGTTTCTCTGATGGCGAGTGATGATGAGCATTTTTTTCATGTGTCTATTGGCTGCATAAATGTCTTCTTTTGAGAATTGTCTGTTCATATCCTTCGCCCACTTTTTCATGGGGTTGCTTGATTTTTTCTTGTGAATTTAAGTTCTTTGTAGATTCTGCATATTAGCCTTTTGTCACATGGCTGGATTGTAAAAATTTTCTCCCATTCTGTAGGTTGCCTGTTCACTCTGATGGTAGTTTCTTTTGCTGTGCAGAAGCTCTTTAGTTTAATTACCCATAGCCAATATCATGAATGGGCAAAAACTGAATCTTCAAAAAACCATTCCATTGTTTTATCATGCCTGTTTCAGGATAATGGGAAACATGATAAGGCCAGCGAATTTTACAGACATAGGCCTATTGCCACACCTTTTTTTCTTTTTTCTTTCTTTTTTTTTTGCTGTGAAGTGAGTTTCTTGATCAGAAGCAATGCTGTGTGGAATGCCGCACAGTAGATAAAGCATTCTGTAAGTCCTTGGGTGGTAGTTTTGGCAGAAGCATTGTGTGAAAGAAAGAAACATCTATATCTAGAGTGTTTATTCCAGTAAAGACAAAATTCTGCCCCTTCTATGATAGAAATAAATGGTCTGATATAATCAATTTGCCACAAGGTAGCTGGATGATCACCCCTGGGAACTGTGCCATACTGGGGGCTCAGCGTTAGTCTTTGTTGCTGTCAGACTGGGTACTCAGTAGTGGGCCATAGTCAGATTGGCCTTTGGGAGTAGAAGTCCATGTTGCTGAGCCTATGCATAAACTCCATCCCTGCCACCATGGCCACTTTGTTCATGAGCTCATTGGGCAATGACAGCTGGCTGGGAAAAGAGGCTGACTGCTATCTATAGAATGGTCATTCTATCCCTGTGATTATTAAAATCCTCCTCTGCTGAGGCCACCCTTCGGTGAACATTCACATGGGACAGAAATATCTTCATATTTTTGTCCATTCAGAGATGTGTATCTGCCTACCTCTTTCCCACATTTCTTTATCACCAATTTTCAACCCTGTTCCTTCTGTCTCCCTGAGCATCCAGCCAAATCACTGGCCACAACCCATGAATTGGAATATAACTGCTTGTCTTGCCATTTCTCTTTCCAAAGAAAGTGAACAACCAGGTGTACCCTCAAATTCCACCCACTGGGAGAATTTCTCTCCACTGCTGTGCTTCAGGGATGGCCCAGAGAAGGGTTGCAATGTTGCAACTGTCCACTTTCAGGTAGTACCTGCATATTGTGGAGAACTATCTGTAAACCAGGACCAAGTCCTCTCTTTCTCTGTCAACTGATTGCAGGGAACTCCCCATGAGGCCAGAAATGCAGGCTGGGAGAGAGAATCAGTGTAGCATGAGTGGGGTTCCTGGCAGTTGGGCCATTTCTTCATATCCCTTACCTTCAAGGCCTGCTGGGTCCTATTATGTATAAACCACTTCCATTTGACTGTAGAGTGTTGCTATAAATGCCTAACGTTATGGCGTGGTGGGTCAGGTAACACCAAGTTCATGATGGGCAACTCAGGTTGCATGGTAACTTGATGGCCCACAGTCAAATGTTCAGTTTCTACTGAGGCCAAGTAGCAGGGCAATACCTGTATCTCAAAAGGAGAACAGTTATCTGTAAATGATGGCAGGGTCTTCTCCTAAAATTCTAAGGCCTGCACTGTGATTCACTTATGGGGCCTGCCAAAGACTCCAAACAGCATCCCTATCTGCCACTGAGCCTTTAAACACCACTGGATTTGGTGACTCACATGGCCCAAGTGCCAAAACAGCCTGTACTGCAGCCTAAATCTGTTGCAGAACCTTCTTTTTTTCTGGGGCCCACTAAAAACTAGCAGCTTTTTGGGTTACTTGGTAAATGGGCTGGAGTAACACACCCAAACGAGGAATATGCTGCCTTCCAAATCCAAAGAGGCCTCGTAGGCACTGTGCTTCTTTCTTAGTTGTGGGAGAGAACAAACACAGCAACTTATCCTTGACTTTAGAAGCAGTATCTGGACATGCCCCACACCACTAGACCCCTAGAAATTTGAGTGAGGTGGAACGCCTCCGTATTTTAGGCTTTCTTTCCCACTCTTTGACATGTCTTACCAATAAGTCTAGAGTAGCTGCTGCTTCTTGCTCACAAGGTCTAATCAGCATAATGTCCTCAGTGTAATGGACCTGTGTGATGTCTGGTGATGGGAAGAGGGAAAGACAATGTGAACTAAATTATGACATAAGCCTGACTGGAGAGTTGATACAGCCCTGAGGTAGGACCGTGAAGGTGTATTACTGACCTTACCAGCTGAACTTGACAATGATAATAATGAACAGAAAAAAAAACTTAATGAGGCAAAGTATCAAAAGAAGACAAGGAAAAGACAAGGTTACATCTTGTAAACAATCAAGGATGTTCTGGTTGGCTGTACAAGAAGAGGAGTCCACACAGAAAAGAGAGGAATGCTCGTCCTGCAACCCTTCCATGATAGGTAGGTAGGCAGGGGTATTGATACGGGTTCATAGGTATGTAATGTGCAGATATAGATGAGGGGACCTGGACATATGTGAAAAAGCACTATTATGTAGAGATGATTGTAAAAGATATTCACACTGAAAGTCTTTAGAAGAAGGGTAATATCAGAAAGGGGGAAATGTAAAATCTTCATAAAAGGATAAAAGATAAAAAGGTTAAGAATCCAAGTTAAGACACAAGGTACAAAGTAGGTTTCCTAATTGAATCCTATTATGGACAATCTGAAGTATTAGAAAGTAGGAAAAAAAGGGGAAAGAATGAACACATCTAATATAACTGGTATAAATGCTCGAGTAAGAATGAGTCTTTTCCACTGATCTAGTTATTTTAAGTGGTGAAGATCTCCTTTAGATAGAAATATTGAACAAAGAATAGAAATATTGAACAGGTGCCCAGCATATACTGCAAGACAGCTAACTAACTTATTGAATTAAAACACAAAATCCATCCCATGTGGAGTTTGTGTTTTCTACACAATTGTGTATTTTACACACATTCCTGTCATGCTGAATGTTTGTCAATAGTTCTTATAATGACAACGTTTTTAGTCTCAGAGACTCAAAGGAAGGCACTTTCCTTGAGACAAAACAAAAATATCTCCTCTCTTTCCCTCATCAAGGCTCTGGCTCTTGACCTGTTAAGAAGAATCAGTTGAAGATACCTTTGGTATTGCCAGACTTCCCTTCAGAATGTAGGTTCTCAAACACATATTCCCAGCTGAGCCAGGGAGGTTTGCCCAAGAATGCAAGATGGCTTGCAGAAGACTGGAGAAGCAACTTTCTTTCTCTTTTTGTTTCCGCTTCCTTTACTGCAGCCAATGCCACACTTCATACCTGAATATAAAGGTTGAAAGAAGAGAGGAGAGTGGAGAAAGATAGGCAAATTGCCTATCTTCACTCGCCTTCATAAATCTGCGGAGAGGTGTAAGTGTCTCTCTGTGGGCTGATAGCAGCTCGTTTTCCCTCTGCGATGGGGAAGATACTGGCTAAATATCCTGATATCCTGAAATTAGCTTTCAATTGAGTTAATAGTTGAAATCAAAACTGCGTCTGGGACTGGTGGTCATTGGGAGACTCTTTTTTTTTTTTTTTTTTTTTTGAGACGGAGTCTCGCTCTGTCGCCCAGGCTGGAGTGCAGTGGCCGGATCTCAGCTCACTGCAAGCTCCGCCTCCCGGGTTCACGCCATTCTCCTGCCTCAGCCTCCCGAGTAGCTGGGACTACAGGCGCCCGCCACCTCGCCCGGCTAGTTTTTTTGTATTTTTTAGTAGAGACGGGGTTTCACTGTGTTAGCCAGGCTGGTCTCGATCTCCTGACCTCGTGATCCGCCCGTCTCGGCCTCCCAAAGTGCTGGGATTACAGGCTTGAGCCACCGCGCCCGGCCGGCTTTTTTTTAACTCCTCTAGTTTATGTCATCTCTATGGTATTTACCATTTCCTACCATGTACAGATCCCTCTAGTAAATCTAGGGACTGTTATAAATATCTTTATTCCCCACAGCATCTAAAACAATGTTTTGCACATAATAAGTGCTTAACAAATAAATGTTAACTCCTTTATTTATTAGAGGATTGCACACAAATGAAAAATAAAGGCTTATTAAACTATGAGTGGCAGAATAACTTTGTGATGGCTGGAGTTTTCTCTGATAGTCACCTTTTCAAACAAATTATCATAAACGTGTTTTTCTTATGTCTTTGTAACTTCAGTGATTTCCCTGATGTTTCATATCATAAATACAATGACAAATATGTAGTTTTACCTCACAGGGTCAATATGTAGGTTAATTTTTTACATTAAAGAAAATTTGTATTACACTTTATGTTATAGGGTACATGTGCACAATGTGCAGGTTTGTTACATATGTATACATGTGCCATGTTGGTGTGCTGCACCCATTAACTAGTCATTTATATTAGGTATATCTCCTAATGCTATCCCTCCCCCCTGCCCCCACTCCACAACAGGCCCCAGGGTGTGATATTCCCCACCTTGTGTCCAAGTGTTCTCATTGTTCAATTCCCACTTTTGAGTGAGAACATGCGGTGTTTGGTTTTCTGTTCTTGTGATAGTTTGCTCACAATGATGGTTTCCAGCTGCATCCATGTCCTACAAAGGACATGAACTCATCCTTTTTATGGCTGCATAGTATTCCATGGTATATATGTGCCACATTTTCTTAATCCAGTCTATCACTGATGGACATTTGGGTTGGTTCCAAGTCTTTGCTATTGTGAATAGAGCCACAATAAACACATGTGTGCATGTGTCTTTATAGAAGCATGATTTATAATCCTTTGGGTATATACACAGTAATGGGATGGTTGGGTCAAATGGTATTTCTAGTTCTAGATCCTTGAGGAATCGCCACACTGTCTTCCACAATGGTTGGACTAGTTTACAGTCCCACCAATAGTGTAAAAGTGTTCCTGTTTCTCCACATCCTCTCCAGCACCTGTTGTTTCCTGACTTTTTAATGATCGCCATTCTAACTGGTGTGAGATGGTATCTCATTGTGATTTTGATTTGCATTTCTCTGATTGCGAGTGATGATGAGCATTTTTTCATGTGTCTGTTGGCTGCATAAATGTCATTTTTTACATTTTAAAGGGGATACTACAATTCTTTTTCAAATATACCTAATTCTAAAATGAAAATGAGCCAAGTGCAGTTATGCATGCCTGTAGTCCCAGCTACTTAGGAGACTGAGGAGGGAGAATTGCTTGAGCCCAGGAGTTTGAGGCCAGCCTGGGCAATATAGTGAGACCCATCTCTAAAAAAGAAAAAGGAAGAAAAAAAGGAAAAGAAAAAAAAAAAAAAAGAAAAATGGTTTCCTACAAGGTGATATATTGATGTAGTCTTATATTCTTCCATGCTACTTGATTAACTATACAACATATTTTATTTTCTCCTAAGAGATTAATCATACATAGTCACCTTTGCTTCTGTATTTAAAAGCTAAGGGTCAGGAATTTCAAAGGAAACACTTTGTTACAATTCCAGAATAGTGAGAAAACATAATGGCAGAGACCAAAATCTATCATGGCATTTTGGCTTCCCGCTTTCCTTTAATTTTACAATGAAGGGGGAGAATCCAGGTGAGACCTGACTCCATTTAGGAGTTCCTTTCCTGTGTGCTCTGTCTCCAGCCAGGAGAGAGACTGACAGAATGATAACACTCGATGCCAGGCTCCTTTGCCCACTCAAAGACCCTCCCTCAGGTATCAGTTGCTTGGCTGAGCTCTGAGGTCAACTAGACACCTCCCTTGAGACTTACCTGGCTTGAGGGATAGAACGACAAGAAAATCCTCTCAGGGATAGCAGCTGTTATCTGAGCTAGGATCAAAGTCCCCCTCTGCACTGCAGAAAAACATCTTCCAAACTGGGTCTCTTTCTCCATGATTCAAATGAATGTTGAATGAGTCCCCAGGGACGCCAGTTGCTTTGCTTAGGAGCAAGCTGTCAGAAACACTGTGCAATGAAGGTTCACCTCCTTTTAAGGTCCTTTTTGTTTGAGCATTTTTATTCGTTGTCTCAGAGGGCCATCAGAAGTTAATCAAGAAATTAGGCAACAGGAAAATGTGATGATTAATTTTGTTTTGACAGTTATCATTTGTGTATTGTCTTTTTTTTTTTTTTTCCCTGAAATATGAGAATTGCTTCACTCTGGTAATATTCACAGTATCCAAGAAAGACACAGTGGGTATAAAAAGCCATTGTTCAAACCTTCCGTTTTGTATATGAAAACATGAAAAATAAGAAGTAACTTTCCTACTGATTAGATTTGGATCGCAAAGTGCTGAAGTTTCTCTTGCCTTGTACCAAATCTTTTAGGCTAGTCCATAACAGCAACCTTACACTAGGTACCTGGCATTCATGTTCTTAATGGAAATATAATAGTCCAGAAAATTTGATAATTTTCCACCAAAGAGATAAATATGAACCATTCATCTAGTGCGTCCAAATTTGCAGAGACTCAAATAGATCCAAAGTGATGCTTCGGTTTACTCCTAAACAGATATAGCACTAGAGTGTCAACTCTTCAAGACCTTGAACATGCCTCATTCATTTTAGTATCTCCAGTAACTGCCGCTGGGCCTGGAATACAGGACGGGTAACAGATATCTTTTGAGTGAACTAAATTGAGCATAGCTTCTTTTATCTCATTAAAATTGCAGAACCAATGAACTGAACTAGAGGTAAAAATGTCATAAGGACAGAACGTGTACCTGGGCCAAGGAGAGAGAGTATAGTATTTGGAGGCACACTTTTTAGATGATGCCTTTTAAATACTTCCAGTCTTTTCCGCGTGAATATGTTTTGCTGACATTGTAGTTATAGCCAGTTTTATTTTGCACATTTCAGGTTGCCCAGTTTAAATTGATGTTTTTGGTAGCAATGCCAGTGGGTAGGTGGGTGGGTCAGATATTTTAGTCATGGCACACACTATTATACAGACATCTGTTATACTGAATGGATTATTTTGTTTATCAAGTTTCTTTGAATAGCAATTTCAGTTTTGTATCTTATTTCCTTATTTGATGAGGGTATTGCCAGCAGATGCATGCTACATATTGGCTTGAGTTTCTTGCAGTTGCCTGGATAGCTTTTTTTTTTTTTTAATTTCTTTTTCTTCCCCTTAGCATTTTCCTTCTCAATATCTGTATCATTCTAAAGAAATCCAGAATTTTGAACGTAATATTCTAAAATTAACAGCCTCGCTAATTTTCCTTTTAAGAAACATTTCTTATCTTTCCAAAGTCATTACCAATAATAACACAATTTTCTCTTTTTCCCCCTTTAAAAAAATCTATTCTGGTGGCTTTCCCCCCTTATAAATAGCCAGTTGTTCTTTAATTATAAATGTTATTTGAGAGGAGAGTTTGTGGTTTTGTCTAAAGTACTGTTTAACAGTTGTTCTACGTATTTAAATCAGCAGAAACCGCTCTGGAGCAAAGCTTGTGTCAGCAGATCTGAACACGAAGGGTCAGTATCAGCCATTTATTCTGAACAATCTGGAGGTCAGATAAATCTAAGCAAGTATTTTCTTAATCTCAAGAAAGGCATTGTGGGAACCAAGAACTCTATTCTCTGTTGTGCTGTGCTCTATTGTCAGGACTACAAATCTGATGATAATGATAATAATGATGGTAATGATGACAATGATGATAGTTAATGCTTATCCAGCACTTAATATGTGTCAGGTATCATTCAAAATCTATCTATCTATCTATCTATCTATCTATCTATCTATCTATCGCTCTATCTATCATCTATCTACTCATTCAAATCCCACAACAAACATATAAGATAAGTATTTCTATTCCTGTTTCGCATTTGAGGACACTGAGGAAGAATAACATTAGCTGCATCCCCCAAATCCAGAGTAAATGACTGAATCAGGACTCAAACCTAAGCAGGATAGCTCAAAAATGTGTACTTTCAACCACGTGCTACATCACATATATTTACACATTAGGAAGGAGACAGTAATACAAATATATTGTTGTCTACACAGTTCTAGGCAGTGCTAGGCATTAGGAATGGAAAGACAAAATTCTCCTGACTTGAAATTGCCCACAGTCTAGCAAAGGATCAGAATTGAAAACGGATTAATTCACTACAAAGATATTATAGAGGAAGGATGTGTGGGCGTGAAGATGGTTGAGGAAATATCCCAGGAGATCTGAACCTGGCCAAATGAATAGTGAGTAGAGGTCAAGGTAGGTGCAGAAGGTTCGGAGATCCCAGGAGGGAAGGAAAGGCATGAGTTGACGCAGAAAGCCAGGAGTCCAGTGTGGTTGTGAGGAGCATCTCCTCCCATGGTATTACTAAAATGCAACCTGGGAATCCAGACAGTGACAGGAAAGGAATGTAGAGAAGCAGGTAGAGGTTTTGTGTGAGGCATTTGGTGATAAGTTGTCCCAAGACAAGAGTGCATAACATGGCCTGCCTGTGACAGTGTGAAAAACAGGGAACTGTCAATACCTGATTCTTCCCCTTGTCTACCGCCAGAGAAAAGCCCTGACATGGGGGCTTGGGACTAGTTGCTCACTGCTCTCCATCCTCCCTGTTCCACCTTGGAACTTGGCCCTAACACAGGGGTTGGCAGTGGGAAGGAACTGGCTGGCTCTGTCATCTAGACTCCATAGCATCATTTCACTTCTGGCCACATCACCCTCCTTGTGGTATATGGCCTTGAGGTTGCACGTTGGTAATCCCCCCTGTTTAATGACAGTGTGCCGTGGGTAAACCTCATTTCTTCTTTCCTGCAGGTGAAAGAATCACAGTAATTATGTTGGATGAATGTGCATACAGTGGCCTAGCAGTTTGACTGAATTGGAAAATCAGCGAGAGTTAGCAATCTTGAGGAAGAAACAAAAGGCTGAAGAATATGAATAGGAGGGAGAGGTTTGAAAGGAATTTTAAATGTGAGGCTCTGGCAAAAAGCTAGATAGAGAGGTACAAAAAAATGTAGACGACGTGGACTTTCATAGAGTTTCATAATATCCTGTAGAGTTCAAAGTGCTGGATTATTGTGGTTCCAATAAATTTTTTGCCTTTATTTATAGCAATTAATATCTTGTTTCACTATAATTTACATGTCTTTATCTCTAGACTGTGAGATCCTTGAGTTTAATCTTATTCCTCTTTTAGTATCTCCAACTTAACAGGGCTTGGCACAAAGTTACTGCTTAATAAAGGAGTGTTAAATTTAAAAACTATGTAATGGGGAGGTACAGAGAGGCATTAGCCTCTTTTGTGTTGGTTGGGTGTTGTGTAGGGAGAAACATAGAGGGCTCAAGATAGAGGCCCAAAGAGAAAAAATTGTTGAGAGAGACAGTGGGGTGAAGCAGAAAGTGCAAGGGCTTTGGGCTCAGAGAAACTCAGATTTCAATCTCTGCCTTATTGGCACTTGGCTATATACCCAACTCTGGACAGGCCCAGCCCTCCATGAGGATGACAAGGACAGGAAGATGTGTCTCAGCAGCAACCTGCCACAATGTCTTGTATATCCTTGTGTGCAAGACCCTGCTTGCACACAAGGATGCCAGGAGAGCCAGCTCTGCCCATCTCAGGCCAAGGTTTCCACCAAGCAGGTATGCCCAGCAGTGACCTCACCAGAATCTTGAGTTCCAGAAAGTCATATATACAGCCCAGCTCCTTGCTCTCCTTGTTTCCTCTTTCTATACCACTTTTAGATAGTCCTATACGAATGTCTACTTCTGGGTGTGTACTAGGCTTCTGCATACACCTCTTGTATTGTCATTTTTGTTTGTTTGTTTTTAGATGGAGTCTCGCTCTGTCACCCAGGCTGGAGTGCAGTGGCGCGAGCTCAGCTCACTGCAACTCCGTCTCCCAAGTTCAAGTGATTCTCCTGCCTCAGCCTCCCGAGTAGCTGGGATTACATGCACCTGCCACCACACTCAGGTAATTTTTGTATTTTTAGTAGAGACAGGGTTTCGCCATCTTGGCCAGGCTGGTCTCAAGCTACTGACCTCAAGTAATCCACCTGCTTCGGCCTCCCAAAGTCCTGGGGATTACAGGCGTGAGCCACCGTGCCCGGCCTGTCATGCTATTCTAATATAACCTGGGGAGAGATCTGGCAGCCTGGATATCTTATTGGTAACTTACTGAATAACACTCTTGTATTAGCTGTTATCCCCTCCAAGAGTTGCAAACCATATTATCTATCTAGAATTGAAATTAAGCAAAAACAATTAGACTTCAACTCCAACTGGTTTCTCTCTCTCTCTGAAATGAATAGCTATTATTTTAGGGCAGTTTTACACTTACAGAAAAGTTGAGTAAAAAGTACAGAAAGTTCCCATATTCTCCCTCTTCTCTCTCACTCATTTTCCCTATTATTAATGTCTTGCATTGGTATGGTACATTTGTTACAAGTTATGAACCAATATTGATTCATATTGATGGATCAGCATTAACTAAAGTCTACAGTTTATATTGGGGTTCATTCTTTGTGTTGTTCTATGGGTTTTGCTAAAAGCATAATGTCATGTTATCTACAATTAGAGTATTAAACAGAAAGAATCATTGCCCTAAAAATCCCCCTGTGATACACCTTTCTTCTCCTCCAGCCCCGGATGACCATTGATCTTTTCACTGGCTTTTTACACATAGCACTGTGCATTTAAAGTTTCTTCATGTCTTTTCACTGCTTGACAGCTCATTTATTTCTATTTCTGAATAATATTCTAATATGTGGATGTTTCACAGCTTGTTTATTCATTCACTATTAAAGGTTACCTATGTTTCTTCCCATTTTTGGCAATTATGAATGAAGTTGCAATAAAATTTGCAGGTACGTTTTTGTGTGGACATATGCTTTCAATTCATTTGGGTAAATGCCTAGAAGTATGATTGCTGGATCATATGGTGAGATGATGTTTAGCTTTGTAAGAAACTGCCAAACTGTCTTCCAAGGTGGTTGTGCCATTTTGCATTCCCACCAGCAATGAACAAGAGTTCCTGTTGCTCCATATCCTCACCAGCATTGGTGTTGTCAGTGTTCTCAATTTTGGCCATTCTAATAGGTATGTAGTGATAGCTCATTGTTTTTTTTTTTTTTTTCTTTCTTTTTCAAGACATGGTCTAGCTCTGTCGCCCAGGCTGGAGTGGCATGATCTCAGTTCACTGCAACCTTTGCCTCCTGGGTTAAAGCGATTCTCCTGCTTCAGCTTCCGGATAGCTGGGGTTACAGGCCACCAAGTCTGGCTAATTTTTGTATTTTTAGTAGAGACGGGGTTTCACCATGTTGGTCAGGCTGGTATCAAACTCCTGACCTCGTGATCCACCTGCCTTGGCCTCCCAAAGTGCTGGGATTACAGGTGTGAGCCACTGAGCCTGGCCTCATCGTTGTTTTAATTTGTGTTCCCCTAATAACATACGTTATTGAGTATCTTTTCATATACTTATTTGCTGTCTTTATATCTTCTTTGGTGATGTGTTTGTTCAAGTCTTTTGCCTACTTTTTATGGGGTTGTTTTCTTATTTCTGAGTTTTGACACTTCACTGCATATTTTGGATACACATTCTTTATGAGATAGATCTGTTTTGCAAATATTTTCTCCCAGTCTGTGGCCTGTCTTTTCATTCACTTAACAGTGTTTTTTGAAGGGCAGAAATTTTTAATTTTGATGTAGTCCGATTTTATGGTTTTGCATTTTACATTTAGGTCTATGATCCATTTTAAGTCGATTTTTATGGAAGACATAAGATCAGTGTCCAGATTAATATTAAACTAACCTATTAGGTTGTTATTGTTGTTTTATTCGTTTTTCTGCCTTTGTAGTATTGGTTCTGTGTTTTGGTGCAAGCCTATTTCTCCCCTGATTAAATAGGTTTATTTCTAAAATGTGATGTGATCTTTGACATCCTAATATATTTTATTGGTCTGATCATTTTATTTCCCAAAGGCTCTATTGTGAAATGTGTGGGTTTGAACAATTTATTTAATTTCTTTTTTCTTGCATTTTCTAATATATAAAAATGGGGAAATTTTTCAACTTTGGAGAGATGATGAAAGAATTTAATGCTAGAACATATTAAGAGACGGGAAGTTCTGTTTACCAAGTACTTCAAAGTTTCTGCTCATCCATCCGACCACACCACTTTCCTCTCAGGGACTCAGAAGCAGAGCCTGGAAAGACAGCTTATCTTTCCTTAAGCTGATGCTTAGAGGGTTTTAGAGATTGTGTTAGATTTTTGTCAAAAAAAGAGAGGAAGAGAACAGAGAAGAGATTTGTGTGAAGGACCTCATGGATGTCCATTTGTTCACTCATTCAAACACTGTTTCTGGCCACCCACGATGAGCCAGGTATTAACAGACACTGCAAATATTTAACAAGGAAAGTGGATATGGTCAAGGCCCCACTGGGTGTAGGGGAGGTAGAGGGACTTGGGGCAGTCTTCCTTCAGAGTTGAAGAATAAAAGACTGAAAAATAATCGAGCTTTTGGACCATAGAAGCAGATGTTCAGTAAGCATAGACCTGTACGCCTAGGGCGGAAGGTCCCAATAAGCCCTGGGTTACCCTTCTCAAAGGTTGCATTCAGAGCATATCTATTTTGGCACAACTGCTGTTTTTAATAAATGCTTCAGGCTTTGCCTCAAAACTTAGTCTTGTTGCTGCCACCTCTACCTCCTCTACCTCCCATGAATGACAATGTCCCAGCCCATCAGACCCTTTGTGGTCTCTTTCTGACCAGCAGCTCCTGATGTTGGCTCCTCACTTGCATACCTGCCGCCGTTCACTGTGCCTGCTTCTGGCTGGCTTTTGCTTTATGCCTTATTAGCTGAACTCAATAGTTCCCTCCTTCTGCCTGCCTGAGTTTTTGCTTAGCCTCTTCTACTTCCCCACTCCTTCCCACTCCACATCTCAGGCAAACTTACCAAAACCTGGATCTGAAGAAATAAACTCAAGCATTGGAGGAAGAAATGAGAGAAAGCAAAACTTGAAACAATAATGACAATTCTTGAGAGCTTTCTACTGTTGAAGCTTTACATGGCATGCTTTATCCATTATTATTATTATTATTATTATTATTATTATTATTATTATTATTTTGAGACAGAGTCTCGCTCTGTCGCCCAGGCTGGAGTGCAGTGGCCAAATCTCGCCTCACTGCAAGCTCCGCCTCCCGGGTTCACGTCACTCTCCTGCCTCAGCCTACCGAGTAGCTGGGACTACAGGCGCCCGCCACCATGCCCGGCGAGATTTTTTTGTATTTTTTAGTAGAGACGGGGTTTCACCATGTTAGCCAGGATGGTCTCGATCTCCTGACCTCGTGATCTGCCCGTCTCGGCCTCCCAAAGTGCTGGGATTCCATTATTTATTTTAATCCTCACAACAACTTTGTGCCATGTTGTTCTGAACACTGCAACCCTCAGCCACAAAACGAGAGATGGAGTAAAATGTCCTTTATGATGTTGGGTACGTGGGTAAGTTTAAAATCTGAAAGTGAATTGGGGGGACAAGCGAAGGAGAGAGTGCGAGAAAGAGAGGGAGAAATAGAGAGAATGACTGACAGGCAGAGAAAGGGAATAAAGTCAAAGAACTAGAAAAACGGAGCTGGCTTCTGGTTCCAACAAAATATAATTTAGATCTTGTTCTACAATAAGCCATAATGAGCAACAAAATCAAATTGATTATAAAAGGAAGAGTCTCCAGGTGTTCAGGGATTTTTTTTAAATTTTGTTTTTTAACATAATTTCTGAAAAAGGGAAAAAGATTTCTATTCGAATGGTTAGGATCAATTCTGTAGTGGAAAGGGTTAAGCAAATTCTTTTTATTTGTTTGCGGTTTAGTAGTGGACATAAAAATTAATGCCATGCTTTATCATTTTCTTGCCGTAATGGAGTCCATGTCACATGAAAAGTTGATAGTGTAAATGTGTTGATCATTGACACTAACTTGTTTCTCTTAGCCCCATACACCAGAGGTACATCTGGGGGTATAATAAAAAGGCTGTGAACTGTTCTGAGGTTGCAAAACAGGACAAATGTTTTAGTATATTTCTCACTCCTCATCACTTTCTTCTTTTTATGAGACTTAAATTCTCTTTTCCTTCCAAGCTTGACATTTTTTACTACTCTACTGAATATATAATTGGTCCTCTATTCCATTCAACTCCTCACATTATAATTAAATACCACATTGTTATTACATTTTCATCATCACTCTTTGCATGTTGATCTGATTGATTATACTGTGGTCTTCTTTTTACTAGGAAACTTAAAGTCCACTACCATAGTTCTTTCACCTTGTTCTGTCACAGGTAAATGATTCTCCCTCCAGGTTTTCACACTGATTACTTTACCGGTGAAATGTGTGATGGCATATCTTATACCCTCTTTTGTGTGTAAGTCTATAACTCAATCCTTTGCTTTTTTTTTTTTTTGCCTTCCTTCCCAGTAAACTATTCCTGAAACCCTTCTGTCTGAAGATTTATGCAGATTGAT
Source organism: Theropithecus gelada (assembly GCF_003255815.1). NCBI lineage: Eukaryota > Metazoa > Chordata > Mammalia > Primates > Cercopithecidae > Theropithecus > Theropithecus gelada. Next base: position 108,171,524 of record NC_037669.1, read on the forward strand.
CATGGTCTGAGTTTGGTGGTTGAGATTATATCAGCTCTTGGCCAAATATTGTGCCACAACAGACATCTCTGTGAAGGGAGGAGAAGCAGTGGTGAGACAACATTAAAAACAGATTTGGCAACACAAACAACAATTTCAGAGAAATTTGATTCCTGTGGAGCTACCCTGGAAAGCTCCAAATGATTTCTTTCACTGTTTGCTGAAATGAAATGTTTGCCATGAGAATCTGGTTCCCGCAGGTTGTGTTTGCAATTGTCTCTCTTTTACAAAGTACATGCCTTTATCGAATTTTAAACAACAACTTGTTTTATTTTATTTTTATATGAAACTCTGGCTGCCAATATCTTAAAATGCTGCCTTGGGTGGTATTGCTGGACAGTCATCACCTTCAAGGAAATGCATAACTTATTAAAGTTATGATTTTTAGATTGTTTCTGTGTAAGAAGGAATTTCCCCTTTTCTAGGGTTATGGCCTTGCATCTGGCTAGAAATGCTGATTTCGTTTCACTCTATTAAGCAAGACAGCTACAGGCAGAGGCAACAGCATAAACAGGAAGAGTTTGTTTTCATAGACAATCATCTTTGGCTCTGTTTTTCCTCTGCTGACTCTTTGTGGCAGGTGTATTTTTTTCCTAGGACTGCTGTCACAAAGTTGCAGCACAAACTGGGTGGTTTAAGCAACAGAAATTTATTGTCACAATTTGGGAGGGTAAAAGTCCAAAATAAAGGTATCAGCAGTGTGAGTCCCTTCTGAGGGCTGTGAGGAAAGGATGTGTTCCAAGTCTCTCTCCTTGCTTTGTAGATGATATTCTCCCTGTGACTTCATACTGTTTCCCCCGTCTATAGATATGCACTGTTCAAATTTCTTATTTTAAAAAAGGCACCAGTTATGTTGGATTAGGGCTCATTTTAATGACCCCCATCTTAACCAATTACATCTGCAATCACCCTATTTCCAAAGTAAGGAAATAAGATGCCACTTTTAGGTACTGGGAGTTAAGACTTCAACATATTTTTGGAAGGGCACAGTTTAACCAAAAACATCAGGTATCCAGTTTTCTTATGCTTTTTTGTCATCTTTCTTCATTATGCCAAGGCCTCTTATACATTCAAGGGAGGGTCATAGGTCATAACTTGAGGTGTTACACCTCCCAAGCCTACTTGCATTTTCTTAAAGTCTCAAATATTGCAAAAATGGATGGGAGAGGCCATCAAGCAGAATACATGTTGGGGTATGTAGTTTGGGTTGATTGGTTTTTCAGGAGCGAGGTTAGGTGTAAGGGGTAGGGGATGGTGCTTTTGAGAAAACCTTACTGTGGAGGCACTTGCCATTTCATCTAAGTACAGGACTGAGCATAGTCATTGGAGTCTTTGCTCAATTGTTTTAGGAAAGTATGTGCTATGTGGAAAGTGCAAAGCAAAGCAATATTTCTTCATGTGGAGACCTTGGACTATCTGCCTCAGAATCAATGGTTAAAACCAAATTCCTGGGTCCCATCACAGTCCTCATGATCCTAAATTAGCGTAAGTTGATATTCAGGACCATTCTAACAGATACCCTAATGAAGTCTGAGCTGTTAAAACAACAAGACCTTATACAGAAAAATCTGTCTGTTTAATTTATAGGCATAGCATGTACATGCACAAGAGCATGTAGATCAATTTTCTCAATCTTTCAAAAGTTCAGAGGCTGGAGTTGGGATTCATAATCAATAAGAAGTTGCTCATGACTCTCTGCCCAGTCAATTAGGCAGGAAAGATGGAGCAAAGCTTTAAAGACACATTATTTTATTTCATATACATTCTTACCCTTCAATAAAGTATATGAAGCTGGCCTTCCACCATAAGAGAAAAGACCTTGAGCCTGAGGGGCAAATGGTTGGGTGCTGGATCATTTGAAAGGAAAGATTGCCTTTTCCTGGTCAATCTAGCCTTACGGATATAGGACTATCACAGTATCTACAGTAGATGGCTACAGAAATTTGCAAATATAACAACTACACGTTTGCATCTAATTTTCCTTTTAGTATACACAGACAATATGTGTTCGTTTTCTTCCTAGACAAAATTTCTTTATTTTTGCTCTGGGGTGAAAAAAAATCCCTGAAAACCCCAAGTATTAAAAAGAAACACACACACAAGAAGCAATTTTGGAAAGATTAAAAGCAATTGTTCTGTTACCCCTGGCAACAGAATCTAGATGCAGCCAATCAGCAAAGTTGATATATTGTTTTGACACACGTGCACATATTTCTAACATAAATAGCAACAGAGACCTAATAACAGTAGGGTTTAAAGCTGGAAACTGATGTCATTTCAAATGTGTCAATCAAAGAGAACCTATGAAAGTGTTTTTTTCTATCAAGCTGACATTAAGTATATGCTGTAATGGCTTCCTAAGTGATGGTAGACTTCTGTCAGGCCATACAGGAGATGCTAAATCTATAATTACACTCTTGCTTCTTGGAATGTGTCCTTTAGCACATCTCAAAAAAAAAAAAAAAAAAACTTTAATAAGAAAATAAAATTAGTCCTGCAGTAAAATTCATCTGTTCACATTACAAAAAAAGTGTGCTTATAAGAATGAACAAAATTAGGCTAGAATTAGCTTGTTTATCCCTAAAATAGATGCATGTCTTTAGTTCCTATGTCTGTTGAATTTATGATCAACTTGTGCCAGTAAATTCTGCTATTTAAATGTTTTAAAGTCTCTTAGAAATTAGCATTTGGATAGAACAATAGGAGAGAACAATAGTATTAGGCTGTCCTGAAGAAAATAAGTGGGATGGTTAGGGGTCCAGTTCTGGCGACACTTACTGCTCAATATGAAAAGGGATGGCTAGGGGGTCAGAGTTCATCCTTCCCTAGGAACTAGGAGCAAAATTATCAAAAATTAAATTAAAAAATAAGAGACGCCATTTATTGAGTGCTTATATGGAGCGTGCACTATGCTAAGTGCTTTATAGCTGTTGTCTCATTTAAATCCTTACAACAATTAAATAGGTAGGAATTATCATCCCATCAAACAGATGAGGAAACCTGGGTTATTTAGCCTGGCTCCTGTCATATGGCAGATGAATAAGTGGCAGACCTGGGGTTTTAATCCAGGGCTGTTTTGCTCCAAAGCTTCTGCTTTCATCCACAGTTCATAGGGACTTTGGCTCCGCAGGTAAATCTGTACCTCCCTCCACGCCAGGAGCCTCAGGATGCTATTAGTTACACACTTGAGAACTGAAAGTGACCTCTGCTTTGTCCCTCAACAGATGGTGGGCCCCAGTAAAAGTATATATAACTTCTTTGACCTTCCTTTTCCTGGTCAGTAAAGAAAGCTACTTTACTGTTGTTTGTATACTTTATTAAATGTTAACTCAATGGTTCCCAAAGTAACTGTAACTGTTGGAGTAATTGAGATAATATTTAATAAAGTATATAAATAGTAGTAAGCAGTAGTTTTATTTAATAAAACTATTGTGCTTAATAAGAACTCTCAGTAAGAATTATCTTTCCCTTCGTCTTTCTTTCTTTATAAGTATCTGCCTAAAGTACCAGGTAGTATGATGCACATTGTAAATGCTCTGTTAATTTTTTCAATAAATGGCCCAAAAAAGTAACCTTCAAAATCTAAAGTATTAATACTTTGAATATCTAGCTAGTGTGTTCTCTCTCTCTCTCTCTCTCTTTTCCTTTCTTTTCTTTCTCTTTCTTTCTTTCTTTTGACAGAGTTTTGCTTTTGTTGCCCAGGCTGGAGTACAATGGTACAATCTCAGCTGACTGCAACCTCTGCCTCCCAGGTACAAGTGATTCTCCCACCTCAGCTTCCTGAGTAGCTGAGATTACAGGTGTGCACCACCACGCCCAGCTAATTTTGTATTTTTAGTAGAGATGGAGTTACACCATGTTGGTCAGGCTGGTCTCAAACTTGTGACCTGAGGTCATCCGCTCACCTCGGCCTCTCAAAGTGCTGGGACCACAGGCATAAGCCACCATGCCCGGCCCTAGTCATCTTCATAACGCTACAACTGAGGCCCACTTCAACTCTTGCTGCACAATAAAACCACCAAGAGAACTTTTAAAATTAGTGAATTTTAGGCTTTAAGAGATTTTTACTTATCTAATCCAGGGCAGCAACCAGGCACCCATATATGTTTTTTTAACTGCTCACTTTCCTTCCTTCCTTCCTTCCTTCCTTCCTTCCTTCCTTCCTTCCTTCCTTCCTTCCTTCCTTCCTTCCTTCCTTCCTTTCTCTTCTTTTTCTCTTTGCTTGTCATAATTTCTTAAAAGTGAAAAATCTGTACCCTTACTAAAAAATGTAACAAAAGAGTAAACCTTTTGGTTTCTCTGGGACAAGTATTCTATATGTCTTGTAAGACATTTTATCTCTTTCTCTTTCTTTCTCTTTCTTTTTTTCTTCTTTCTTTCTTAAATTAAGATGAGGGTCACATAATATAAAATTAACAATTTTAAAGTGAACAGTTCAGTAGCATCTAGTATAGCTACAATGTTGAAAAACCATCCCCTCTATTTAGTTTTGAAACATTTTCATCACCACAAAATAAAACCCTGTATGGGTTAAGCAGATGCTCCTCATTCCCATCCTCCCCCAACTCCAGGCAACCACCAGCATGTGCTCTGTCCCTATGGATTTACCTATTCTGGATGTTTTGTGTAAACGCAATCATATGATATGTGGTCTTTTGTGTCTGGCTTCCTTCACTTGGCATAATCTTTTTGAGGTTCATCATACTGTATCATATATCAGCACTTCATTCCTTTTCATGGCTGAATAATATTCTTTTCTATAGATACAGTATCATTTGCTTATCCATTTATTTGTTGATGAATATTTGGGCTATATCTACCTTTTGGCTATTGTAAATAGTGCTTCTGTGAACACATGTGTACACATATTTGTTTGAGTACCTGTTTTTAATTCTGTGGGTATACAGGAGTGAAATTGCTGGGTTGTATGGTAATTCTAAGTTTAACTTTTTGAAGAACTGTCAAACTGTTTCCATAGTGCAGAACCATTTTACATTCCCACCAGCAATGTACCAGGGTTCCAATTTTCTCACATCTTTGCAAACACTTATTTTCCTTTTTTTAAAAAATTACAACACCCTTGTAGGTGTAAGGTGGCAGTTCGTTGTGGTTTTGATTTGCTTTTCTGTAATTACTTTTTTTTGTTCAAGACAGTCTTGCTCTGTCACTCAGATTGGAGTGCAGTGGCGTGATCTCGGCTCACTGCAACCTCTGCCTCCCGTGTTCAAGAGATTCTCCTGCCTCAGCCTCCTGAGTAGCTGGGATTACAGATGCCCACCACCACACCTGGCTAATTTTTGTATTTTTATTAGAGACAGGGTTTCACCATGTTGGCCAGGCTGGTCTCAAATCCTGACCTCAGGTGATTTACCCGCCTCAGCCTCCCAAAGTGCTGGGATTACAGGCGTGAGCCACCGCACCCGGCTGCATTTCTGTATTTACTAAGTGTGTTGAATATCTTCTCATGTGGTTGGTGGCCATTTGTGTATCTTTTCTGAAGAAATATTTATTCAAGCCCTTTTCAGGCATCCATATTTTTTAAGATGCCTCCTATCCATTGAATGTGATTTTAGTGTGCAAAGTTTGAGAAGAATGATTGATGTAAGGGAACGTAAAGAGCAAATAAGAAAGAGGATGTCAGTGACTTACTGTCTTTGTCATTTGCATGTGGATAGGCAAGAACTGCAGGTAATGATATTAGCCAGTCCTTCACCAACTCTGCTCTACCTGAAGAATTCAAACAACAAGCACAAAGTTATATAAGTGTGACCAGTATATGTTCCATTACTTCAAGGTGGTATTAAAGGCAATTTTAAAAGGCCAAATTTCACGGTTTATAGTTAAATAAAATGTCTTACAAGACATACAGAATACTTGTCCCAGAGAAACCAAAGGTTTACTCTTTTGTTACATTTTATTGTAAGGGTACAGATTTTTCACTTTTAAGAAATTATGACAAGTAAAGGAAAATAATAGGCCTGAGTTCCTGTTAAATTCAGAAGAAAAATACAAGTTACTTGTGTCCCTGGTCACCAGTGTGCTGCCCCTCTCTTTCCTGGTCTCCTCCCAGATTTATTTGTCCTTCTTCTCCCCCTCTTTTCTCTTTCCTTTTCTTTCCTATGAATCATAGTATGTGAATAAATAGAGAGATTTATTTGATTCTTATACTTTATTGAGTTGCCCATGTGGTCATTGTTAGTTTAGTGTTACGTTTTTGGAATGCATGTCCTGAAATTTCTATGTCAGAGAAATGCAAAAGAAAACAGTCCATCTAGCAGATGCCTAGATATCTATTGTTCATTTCTAACATAGAAATGTAGTGCCTACAGAGTAGGGAATGAAATTTTCTTTAGTGAAAACAGTTTTATTAGAATTTAGATCCTAAATATCTGTTTTGACAATGAAACAAAAAATATTTGACAGCAAAACCTTTGTTGTCAGAAGTGCTGCAGGATGGGCTCTCCAGGCAGCCAACCCTGGGAAAGGAAAGGGAGAAGCAGGCGTGGGCAGAGGGAGACATCAGACTGTGCCGTGGGCCTGACAAAGGCTCTGCGAACCCAACAGGGAGCTCTGAAGCAAAGATTGCACATTAGAGGAGGCCCATTTGCAACTTGTCTTACTGGCTTCGTGTCACTGCCTTAGTCATTGGCCAGGGGACCCCGAAAAAAAGTGTGACTTCAGCTCCAACACTTGGGCCAGTCTTGAAGAAGTCTCCAGCCAGAAGATGTCAGCTCACCACACTGCCTGCAGCTGGCTACCAATCACTTTCTTGAAAGGGTTTCTGAGTGGTCCTTCTCTGTGTTAACCATAGAAAGTGATTTATTGTTCACTTGTCAGACTTAAATGGGCAGTTGCAGGTAAGAGGCAAGAAAACGCATGTTAGCTATTTCCTTACCTCTAACCTAATGGTTTCTTTATCGAAGTGATAGATTCTTACAAAATCTGTCAAAGGTTTCTCAAAATATGCCAAAGCTCTCTCAAAACAACACAACCCCTATCCCTCTGGAGCTTAGTCCAGGATTTAATGCACATCTTTTAGACTCATCCTTTTGAGAGCTAATTCCAATATCAAAATACTGTTAGGATGCAATGTCGCCTCATAGACCAGGATAGAAAAAGCTTAGGACAGTGCCTGAGCCATAGTAAGTGACTGGGAAAGATTTGTTAAATTAATACAGGAATAATTGAATTACATAATGAATTACAACAAGAGTCTTTTGAATGTTGCTTCAGTTTTATGGTCTAAAGAGTAGTAGCACAATTATTAATACCAGGATGACAGAATAAAGTCCTATTTTGAGTTTCTTGAAAGTTTTAAACTATGTTTTGAGATGTTTTTCTGTTTCAAATATTTATACCATGGCAAGAAACCAAATTCTAAATGCATTTTGCAGGAGAATTTTCCACTTAATTGTAAAACCCTTGTGCATTTTAAGGAAAATTCAACCCACGTGTTTCATTATTTAATTTACACTTAACCATAAAATGGTTGTTTTTTAAGAGTCTAAAGTGTCCAAAAAGTCTTTGGTAGTTTTCTCCCATCTTTTCTTAGAAGTAGAAAGTCTCGGTTAAGGCAAAACTGAAGAAACTCACCAGCCTGAATATCTGGGCATCCTAGCTGGAGTTCTAGAGGGGATAAGATTATGTATCCTTACTTCCACCATCACTCCCTGCCCCCACGGGCTGTGGGTCTCTAGTAGACCGAATAGAAATTCTGTGTGAAGCTGTGGCTGCCAACTCTTTCCTCAGTCTGTTTGGTGGCATCAACTCTGTGGCAGTCACAACAGGCTGGCCTGATGTTTGGTTGCGGGAAGAGGGGTCCTTCTCCAGACTGCACCATTGTGCAATGATGTTTTGCCCACCGTGGCCTGAGCTTTGCTGCAGGAGGAGGGCTCTTTCTCCAGCTTGCAGACCCAGGCTCAGGTCTCTCAGCAGTCAGCAGTGGGTGAAAACTCTAGGGCACCAAGGAACAGCTCAATTCCTAAGGAACTTAAAAAGAAAGAAAGTGAAATGCCAGTCCCTGGGTTAATGCTTTGCCAAGGAGCCTTCTCTGAGATGTAGCTACTTCTTTCAAGGATGTCCTGGGGCAGAAAGAAAAAGTCAGGGAGGTGCCTTACTAAAAATTAAGACTTAATTAAACAGGTGGAGAGGAAAGGGAGAGGAATTAAGTGCAATTTCTAGATCTTTCTATAAAGATATCTGAACGGCATTACGGGTGCTTACCTAGTCACAGTGAGTTTTCTTCACCAACATAAAACGGATTGGGGCAAATAATATCACTAACATAGAAGGGATTGGGCCAAACGGTATGATTAAAACATATGCATGGTTGAACTTAACATAAGCTAGACATTGTCTTAAACTCACAGCTTTCCCTTAAGTAAAGTGGCTTCCAAACACTCAGCTAAACCTAATCTGTGACACAGGACTGTGGCTCCCTTCTTGAAGAGATCGTACTCTATTATTCTCCTTCACTTAGAGTATTGATTACTTGAATAACTGATTGATTAATTGAGACAGGGTCTCACTCTGTCACCCAGGCTGGAGTGCAATGGCACAATCATGGCTCACTGCAGCCTCAATCTCTGCGGCCCAAGCAATCCTCCTGCAGCAGCCTCCCAAGTTGGCACCACAGGTGTGCGACACCATGTCTAAATAATTTTTTTTAATATTATTTTTTGTAGAGATGGGGTGTTTCTGTGTTGCCTAGGCTGGTCTCTAACTCAGGCTCAAGCAATCCTCCTGCCTCAGACTCCCAACATATTGGGATTGCAGACTGATGTGAGCCACCATGTCTGGCTCATTTGATTTTAAAGAAGTTTTGAACAATCCCTTTACGTGGCTTGGAGTACTGTTTGATGGTCCTTCTTTCTTCAGTGAGTTGACACAATTTTGTCATGATCAGGAATGCCAAGGTCACAGAAGCATAATAATGAGAAGACAACAAAGGTTACTCAACAGAAATGGCCCAACTGGCTTGTTATGTGCCCTCTTGCAACCGCGTGATCCCGAAAGCTGAAGCTGGGGGGTGCTTAATAATGTGAACAGAGTTGCTTATCCGCAACAATTGTGAAGTGTAAAATCATAATAATCATTAGAGGATTCAATGCAATGTGGATTACTTTGCACTGAGAGTTAAGCTTTGATGAGTCATCACTTGTATTGTTGTTTATTTCTTCTAATTTTTCCTACTAGGCTTACCATTTTTAAATTAGTGAGGGAGGTGTTGGAGAGTGGGGTTTTGGCAGGTAAATATCTGTCCTCACCTTGATGGCACAGAGCCAGGGGTGGTATGGTAGGAGGAGGAAATCCTCAGTCTCCATTCCACCACCCATGTGGAGATGTACATTGAGGCTATTAGCAACAGGGATGGAAAGAGCTCCAGATTTGATTCACTGTGATTCCATTGAAGAAGTTCATGACAGAGAGATTGTGAGAAAGGGAGAGAGTTGACATTACATACGTAAATAGTGAATAGTAGAGTGAGCCCTGAGAGCCAGACCGTAGTCTTTGCCTTCCCCTCTGCTTTGGGCTGCAATGAAGTGAATTGGCAGACTGGAAAACGTGAGAGAGTGAGGCAGAGCTAGAGTTCAATACATAGCTTTAAAAAAAAATTATTAATAGACATTCCATAGGTTGCTTGGCCTTTCTAGGAAATAACTTGAAATACCATTTGATAGTCTGGTCACATGACATTGAAACCTTTCTGAAGATTTTGTAAAGATTTGAATCTTTCTACAACCTAGATAACCTTGTAAAATCTATTGGAAATACAAATGCCCAGAAGACACAATGCCTTTCCTTCACATGTATTTTTAGAGTGAATGAACCCTCAATCTGGGCTTCTATTTAACATCATTTTAAAGCCAAAACCTGGGTCAGGAAAAAGTATTTTATATTTTATTCAATGTATGTTTATATAATTGGGGATAAGAAAATCGAGTTCTACATACCAATGAGCCTTTACTTTGAGTACCCCAAGCATCACTAGTTAGCAGATAAAAGCAGAACGGTTTATGCTGGATATATAGTTGTGCTAATGTTGTGATAACCAGAAAGGTGGGCGTGGGTGAAAGGCCACAATCAGCTAACTGGGCTTCCACATCTCTACCTCAGAAGTGTGGGCTTCTGAAAGAGGTACAAGCGCCACATACTGTCTGCATAGTAATGATAAAACAATGACTGCAGTGAGCCAAGATCGTGCTACTGCACTGCAGCCTGGGCGACAGAGCGAGACTCCATCTCCAAAAAAAAAATAATAATAATAATGACTACCTGGGGGTTGGGAGGTGCTTTCTTTAGTATTAAAAAGGATTGGCCTATTGGAAACATTGAAAATCACTGGTAATCTCTCAAGCACCTGCTTACTTGATCATAATCGATAGGGCCAGTGGACTCTAGAGATACCTTTTACAGATTGTCATTTATTAAGCATCTCCCTGGTGAGCAGGGTGGTGACATTATGCCAAATATGTTTTATGAAAACATCTCTTGTATTGACCTTACAACAAATTTATTATGTACCTTAAACATTTGCACTGCACATTAAATCTTTTCAACTTAATAAATGACTGAGGTAAATCATCAAAATATAAGTTCTAATTGCCTGAGAAGACACTGAAAATTTGTTAACTCTTCCAAAAGACTCTTTAATCTCACAAAAGCCTGTTGACTTGTGGAGACTGACCTTAACCTATGGTTTTGTCCATGGCTGGTGTTTGGAAAACACACTTCTTTCTTGAAAAGCCATCCTATAATATGTCGATATATTAACATATTATATTTAATGCTTCTGTTAATTATTCTGTGAAGAAAATGGGCAAGGTAAAATTCCACAACAAGTTTTTTTGAACTCTGGCCTTATCTGTAATGGTTCCCTTTGTTTCTTGGACTCGTGTTCTCTTTCCAGTCTGTGCGCGCTTCCTCTTGTATTCCCCACCTGGGACTTTTTTCTCTTTCCTGCCTGTTTTAATAGCTATTGCTTTCTAAAACAAACAAAAACAAAAACAAAACAGAGGAGCAAGGCTTGTTAAACCCAGTGGCTTTTCCTGATTAATTTTAAGAGGCCTTCATCACTCCAGTTTTACTTCAATTCTTATAAACATGCTCATGTGTACTTAGTGCATTGTGTGTATGTGTGTGTGTGTTGGCTCCATCTTCCAGAACTGCAGGACAAAAACATGTAGTGAAACAATTAACAGGGACATAGTTCCCCAAAAATATATGGACGTTATTCTTGAAAACCACAAGAATGTAGGCTCTATAAAGGCAGGAATCTTTGTTTTGTTCACAGATGATCCAGAGTTCCTGGAATATAGTAGATGCTCAATAAATAAGTTAATATCAAGAGTCCAACCATGTTCTCAATTGTAATTGTTCTCAAGGCTAATCTGCCATCAGAATTTTCTGGGGACTATAAAAATCATGCACAGCTTTTTGAGAATTTACTTCCCTACTTGTGAAATAGTGATTATGATTGAGTAGGCAGGTACTTGAGACATTATTTGCTCTTTCTCCAAAACTTTGATGACAAAATACTTCAAGCTAATATTTTATGCACAGAATTCTCCATTCTAAAATCAAAATGGTCTGGGACAGAGAGTAACTACTTTTGTTTCTCACCAGCATTAAGATGGTCAACAGCTGCTAGCACTATTATACATTTTAAGTCACAGTTTGGAAATGAAATCAGTGACTGGCATCACCAACCCTTATTATCCAATAAACTATTGAATGAAACTGGGTTTTTATTCCATAGTAGTGCTTTGGAAAGGAGGACTGGCAAAGATTCATCCTTATGGTTAAACAAAATTGCAAAATTGTTGCCTGTAAAAGACATCTTTTTCTGTTCAGAGATGCAAGGGCCTGGAAAGTGGGGAGATGGTATTTGCCTAGCATATGATTCCTCTGGAAATATTTGGATCAGACATGGCTAAGAATTCACACCTGTAAAATTCTTCCTTCCTTCAATCCCCATAACTAATTTATCAACTTATTGCTGAGTTTGAATTAACGGAAATAAACCACAAGGCAACTGCTTGTCAAGAGTGCTATATCCATCTGAGGAGGAAAGTATTAAATTAGTACGATGACAGGAAAGAATGGGAGCTTCCCATGCAGACCTGGTTGCCTGAGATCTGTAAAACGTGTCAGTTATTTAGAGGATTCTCAGCAATGACAGGAGAGGGGCAAAGGGGGAAGTATTCAGGTTGCATTTCTGGGTGGAGCTCCTTCTACTCTAAACCTAACACTGTGAGAGCTGAAACTTGGCCCCTTTGTGAGATTAGGCCTCCCAAATTAGCTGTCTTTGGTGACAGCAAAAATACCTGCCTGTCCCCTTCAGCAAGACTCTCCACCTGAAGGAGAAACCAGAAGCATGGCCCAAGCCCAGAACAGGTGTTTAACGGGGAAGCTGAAAGGTAGCAGGCTTCCGCATGCAGAACTTTGAGGCCATTGCTGTGGGGATTTGGCTGCATGATAAGCTTTTATTACAGTTAAACAAAATTAAAGGCAGAGTCTATAATACTGGCACAGAAGCTAAAAGGGGCACATTTGCTGGCTCACTTGGGAATCCTAAGTTTTGTTACATTTTTAGAAAGTGGGCATCTTTAATTGCCATCAAAACCTGTGGTGAGACATAATGTTTCTTTCAGTTTGTCATGATGTTTCCAAATGTATTGCTGTTATTCTTTTTTTAAAAAGTCTACTTTAGTATAAATGCTATTAGTTGTTCTAGATAATATGTGACATATTGGAGGCAACCTCACATTTATGGACTTATTTTATTCACAAAGTACCTATATGAGGTCAGTAGGCTGAGGAGCATTATGATTGTCTATTTTATAGACAAGGAAGTTAAGGTGATATGGAGAAATTATTTTGTGTCTCTTTTTCTGAAGGTTTTATTCTGAGAAAACAAGTAGCATCCCACTGGAAAAGTACAGATTTTGTCACAAAGACAAATTATAAAAATCACAGGAAAGAAGCTGTAATTTTTTTGCCACTTCGATTTAAAGTAGATACCCACAGCATTCATTCTCATTTCCCTCATTGTTTTCCTTTACACTCACGGTATAATCTAAACATACATATTTATTTGCATGCTGCTCATTCCCTGGCCCCCCTCCCCTTCAGAGTGTCAGCACCATCAGGGCAGGCACAGTGTGGCTTTGCTGCTGGTCCGGTACCCAGTAACCCTGCTTGGCACCTAATAGGTGCTTGAAAACGTCTCTTCAAAGAACAAATGCTTAAAGAGTAAACCTAACAATATATTTATATTTGAAAGTATCAAAAAGTCAGAATATGGAGAAGTTTGGGATGAATTAGTCCAGACGGAAAAGAAATAAAACCTCTCCATTTGCTTGAGACAATTGTATAAGCAATTATTATCGTTCGTATCTCTTTTTTTTTTCTTGTTTGACGTTGCCACTATACGTAAAGCAAGGACTAGGAGCAGGAGGTATGCAGGCAGTGGTGGCAGTTCTTAAGGAGTTATAAGCAGGAAGATAAGAGCTGTCTTGTGAGGAGTTATTATGTGGGGCCTTAGCCTCAGGGGCTTTGAATGTCCTAAAAAGTCCCAAAGTTGTGTACAGACTTGGGTTAAGAGATTCAAGGTGAATTTAAGGAAATATCCTATCTTAACTTGAGTGTGAAAAGAAGCCTTGGTGGGTTGTAAAGAGTCATTAACACAAGTTATGTGAGGAACGTGTTCAGTAGAAGAGTAATAGGAAGCTTGTAGATTAGGATTCTGCTCTCAATTCTTCCCTGGATTGGCAGTGTAGCCTTAGTAAAGTCACTGAGCTACTCTGGGCCATCATTTCAGAGTTTGAATTAGAAAGAAGAGATTTTCCAGTTCTAAAAATCTATGCTGTTTTTACTCCTCCAAGTCTTGCTCTGTGTTCTGTATTCTTTCTAGAAAAAGAGTCCTTATATTTTTAATATTTGCACTTAACTGTTTTAATAAAAGTTCTGTTTTCATGGGGGAAGAAAAGCTGTATTTCTTTGTGAATTATACCTGCAGGGAGCCTAGCTGTTTGAACCGTGAGGCTATAAAAAAGGCTCATGAGTCCACCTGGTGGTTTCTTACCCTAAATGCAAAATAAATGCATAGAAAGAAATAGCCTTGCAAACCCAGTTAAGTACAGAAGTGATATAAATCTTGGGCAGATTTTCAGAAAATGTCTTGCCTACAGACTCACAATGAATTAGTTTCCCTATCCAAGTCCAGGACTCTTCTAATTGTCTAATAAGATTGCTCTATTTCCCAACATATGGAAAAGAGTTATTGTGCTTTCTGAAACATTTAATTGCTATTAGGGAAGCTTTGGTTTGCCTCTTCTCGGGAGAAATAATTCCGGTACTGTACTTTTCCCCACCCAATACTGTATTTTGATGCAACAGGATATTAATGACTGGAATGAATTAGGTCTATGAAATTGGCCAAAGGTCTGGCCAGGGACATAGGTCAAATAGGCTATAAGTGGAGTCCAACCAAGAGAAGGGGAGAATGACAGAATAATGTACATGTAGGTTGATCAGGCAGATGGCTACTCTCTTCATTCAAAAAGCACTTAATAGCAATTCCTGCATGTACGGAATTCCAGGTCATCATGGTCTTTACAGATAACTGTGATTACTTATCTGATTGTATTATAATCATTTAGGTCCATGTTTATCTCCCTTATTAGTCTGGAATCTATAAGGGCAGGGACTGATTTATCTCTGTACCCCCCCTTGGCTTGAGCAAGTGCTTGGCACATCAACAGTGACTCTACATTATTAGACAAACACTCAGGATTAGTATTGTAACTATTGCTGTTTTTGTATTTACTATTATTACTTGAATGAAAAAAAAAAAACCTCATCCAAATTACTGGTAAATAGTGAATTTTAAATTTCCCCCAAACAATCATTTTAGAAAAAATACCCAGGGAAAAGGGATTTAGTTAGTTGATGAAATATTGTTTGATCTTAGTCAAAATACACTTACCTTTATTAAATAACACAACTTGGATTCTGTCTTCTATAAAAATACTTATAGAATATTCTCCTTTTCAATTGTGTCAGTGGGGTGATTGACAGATATGTGCTGAGACTGACTTGTGTGTTCAGAAACTAGTGCTCTACAATGTAGTTTCCTGAAATCCAAGATTCAGGAATATTCTGTTATTCTCCCTAGTGGGTAATGCCAGGAACCTGCTATGTGATCTTACAAGCCTACCAGCTATTTTGAAACCTCACAAATTTATCTGTCTCTTCCTGTTGTTCTTTTTTATAGCTTTGTTATATGCATCAAAATTATTTCCAGCACAATGCTAACCTTCTCAGGGATACATATGTTTAAAATAAAAGGGATTGGGAACAAGCTTAACATCCTTCTCTTAAAAGTAGCATACATTCTTAACATTAAAAGAAGCTGTCTATGACCCTTAAGAATATGTAAGAATAGTCCTATAAGAGCTTGTTCTTCCCTCATTTGTAAAATAATTTATACACATACACTCCTAATAAACATTTTATGTATGCCTTCAGTTTTTTCCTCCCAAGCACTTGTGTTTATAAGGACACTGCTGTTGAGAGTAAATAATGATACAATTTTGGCCTTTATGATTCCAAACACCAGTAATGTCCTTTCCAGGGCCTTTTCACGATTTGTCTAATCCTCTATCGCCCTTACCATCTTAGGCTAGTTGCTGTTCGTGTCCACAAGAGATGAGCAGCAATACCATTATAGGATTCCCTAACAAAAGACTTCCACGATCATTTTCTAGCATCTTGGAGATTGACAAGGTCCCCTCCTGTTTCCCAAGCCCATTTCCCCCCTTATTCCTGGTGATTTCTTTTCTTATACACCAGAAAGAAAGCACCTCGCTGAGTGGTGACCTCTCTCGCTACATGGATACCTGCTAGAAACAACAAACCTCACGTGTTAAAACTGCCCCTTGATGTGTTGGGATTGGTGTGATGGCTCCTGTTTGATATACTGGGCTGCTTGGAGCTGCCTTTAAAAAAATCAATCCATATTAAAAATAAAAGTTCCTTTTGAAAATTACTCTTCTTATTTCTTTGGGGGGGGTTGCGCCACAAACCAGCTAAAAGTGCTGAAAAGTGTCACATAATGAAACCACCAGGACTCTAACAAGCCAGAGGAGGAGAAAATGTCTTGAGTAATTACAATACTTTTTGCTTTTCAATCATGTTTCAGTTTATCAGTAATGTCTAGTTTGTTTTCTTGTTGAGAAGACTGCAAACTTTAAAAATATTTATAAGATGTCAATTTTAATCTTTTGTCCAGTTTATTTCAAATTGGCAAGTGTATATACACACACACACACACATACACACATATATATTTGTTTTAGAAAAGTATGGGAAATAATTGCCTATGAACTTATATCACAGGGCATAACTTTTTATTAAAAGTTATTAACAATCTCCCTGAAACTTTATCCTCTTTTTACTAGTAATTTTTGCTAGTAGATTTTTGTTTCATTATGTGTGTAAGTCAATAATGTATGCCAAAGTAAATCATTTGAGAAAAAGAATAAACAATTTTAAAATACAGAATAGCCTTTAGAAAAACAAAATAATTAGAAAGTTTTTGGTAAATAATCTTTTCAATTGGAGAGACTCCCTGGTTACATGTGTTTCTTAAAAACATATGTTATCATGTGTATATGGGTGCAAGCATATTTATATGCAGATTCTAAATATACATACCTGCACTTTCTTCATTTTTAAAAAAGTATATTTTTATAACATTCTTCACGTGACTAGGTTCAAACATAAACATGCCAGGTGTGGTAGCTTATACCTCATTGATGAGGTGGTTTAGGCAAACAGCCAAATGAGAAAGGGTAACTAATGGTGAGCAGCTGTGATGGTTTAAAGGTTCTGCTAAAGGATCTAACCTGAGCAAGGTTGTTGCAATGTTTTAACCACAGAAAAGAGTTTGGTCGGTTTTTCTTTCACAACCCAGTTAATATACGGGAACATGAACGCCACTCCTCCTGTAGACTCAAAGGATTAAGACAAATTTAGGGTAGGATTTGAAAAGTGTAGAGAAGCATATGTTCAGCCTTTACTTGAATAAAGGAATGTTCCTATCAGCCTAAGGAATTAAGTTTTGAAAAAGAAGAGCTTCATAATTGCACAGAGATTGGTCAACTGTTTCTCAGATTTACGACTGGATTGAGGCGGCAATCAAGTCTCAACTCCTCCAACTGGCTGAAGGCCTCCCTTAAGCCAAACTGTCTGTACTGACTCACCTTGAGTTCCTCCAGTTCCCTGCTGTGATCTGATTCAGTTCAGCACGATGCCTTTTTCCTGAAATCGTGTTCAGTCTATATCCTTTGCCATGTGAATACGCTTGTAAAATGTCTTTCCTGTTTTCAAACATTATGGCCTCTGCCATGAGACCTTCTTAGGCATGGTAATGTGCAAAGTGCATGGGCTCACCAAGTTGGGCAGATTTGGGTTTGAATGCTGGCTCATCTACTTACTTGGTACATGACACTGAGGCTGTTTTATTCCTCTGAACTTGTCTCTCCTTCTGTAAACCAAGATGATAACAATAGCTCCTGTTTTTAATTGAGTCCTACTATAATAATGCTAGCTATCATTCATAAGTTTATGTGACAATTAATCAAATCCTCACAGCAATCAAGGGTATTTTTTTAATGACCATTTTATAGACGAAAAAACTGAGACATTAAGAAAACTGCCTTAAGTCATAGAGCTAAGATTTAAACCCAAAGTGGTTTTGTTTGTTTTAACAATTTCACAGCCAAATTTTTCTTCTCTGTGTCATTCCTCCAACTTGACTTACCTTACAGAGCTTTAGTGAAGATTATAAAGGAGATATGTAAATTATTTAAAACATAATAGGCATTTAATAAAGTTTTTATTATTCATTTATTTTAACCCACCTATCTTTTAACATTCGTTTGTCTATAATATATATTTTGGTATTAGCTTTAGTCTTTTAAATTTTTTTTGGTAATTTTGTGGGCATATCTTACATTTCTGTATGGCTGATTTTACTCCTATACAAGGTAGGAGATGACTTGCGAGGTGTGATTTAGGGGAGATGCTTTTCAAAATTTCAATGCTCTTTCTTAAGGAGTTGTGCAATGTCTTTTATTCTGTGATTAACGTGGGGACTAAAAATGCAAAGTCTCCCATCTTGGAACTAAGTGTATTCATTCAAATTAATCGCTGTTGAGTATCCAATAGGCATTGGAAATGGTTTTAGACAATAGGTATATGAGATAAATAAAATGGAATCTCCTTTCAGTCTGACAATTCCAATTCAATGTGAGGACAGGGACTACTTGCCTAGAGCTGCTGTCTGATGTAGTAGCCGTTAACCACATGTGGCTATTGGTTACAGCTAGTCTATATTAAAAGGTACTGTAAGTATAAGATACACACCAGATTCCAAAGACAATATAAAACATGTAAAATATCTCATTAATAATTTTTTATAATGATTACATATGGAAATGAGAATATTTTGCTTATATTGGAATAAATAAAATATATATTTAAAATAAATTTCATCTGTTTCTTTTAATGTGGCAACTAGAAATTTGACATTCCACATATGGCTTATATTGTGGCTCACATTATATTTCTGTGAGACAGTGTTGGTCTAGAGTAATTGGGGCGGGTGGAAGATGAGTTAGAAATTACCATTTCTATGTATTTCATTTTATAAAAATCAAATTATGCTGTTATTTGTATAAAAATCAAATTATGCTCTTAATAACTGTTTGTAACTATGTTTTTCCCCCTCAATAATATATGTGGATGTCATCCCATGGCTGGATGGTGGTTCATTATATGGATGGATCATAATTTATTCAGCCTGAGCCTGTGAAAAGTTGTGGATTTGAATACATGAGAAGAATTAGAACTAGAATCATGGGGTGAAATATAGGATGTCACAATTAGAGGGTATGTAGACGTTTCTGAGGCCAAATGCCTCATTTGAGAGATGAGAAAACTGAGGGCCAGAAATGATGACTAGTGTTTCTTCTGGCTTTTTTTTTTTTTAAAGCTAACGTTTGAGCATTATTCTATACTGTGCTCTGTGCTAAGCATTATCTCAATAATCTTCATGGCAACCTATGAAGTTGGCACTACTGTTATTTCTACTTAACAGGTGAGGAAACAGAGACTTAGAAGAGGTCACCTAGCTAATAAAGTGACAGAGCTGAGACTTGACCAAATCTACTTGATTTCAGCCAGAATTGTTACCATTTCATCAAAAGCCACCAAATCTTTAGATTTAACAAATTATTTTTTAATGGAAAAAAACCCACAGCTTAGCCACATTTTTTTTTTGCAATAACACAACAATTACTGCAACAGTGTCACCACTATCTCTTATAGCCATCATTTCATAAAGGTAAGAGCATTTGAAAATAAATATATTAGTTTCACTTTTTAAAAAAACAATGTCACTTTATTGCCCATATTTTTCAAATTTTACCATGGAGTGGTGAAAACAGGGTCACAGATAGGCATTGGGCTGGAACTGGTGTTAGGGAACTGTGCAGGATGCTATAGGAGAAACTCAGTGCATGTAAAGCCAGCTGCTGAACTATGAGCAGGCTCAGAAGACTCCAGATTGCTGGAATCCTCTTCAAGTTCTTGCGACACTGCAATAAAGCGTCAGCCCTTGCCATAGTTATCCTGCATTGGGTAATATCCTTCATTGTACGGGTACTTTACTGTATCAGATCTGTGTACTTGGATTATTTATCATTCAACCCTGGAGATAGTCATTTTTTTTTTTCCATCTTAGTTGCTCTACAGGATGTAAAGCATTGAGTTTGTTCTGATCTCCTCTTCACATAGACTCCTTGGCCTTCAAGAAGCTGGCTCCATTGCACTGCCTTTGTATTTTGGAGCAGGCTGATGAGACAGACATGCTGCTTTGGCTGTCACTGTGTCAACTCTGTTCTTACATATGGTTGGCATCTTCTTGCTCTGCTCTCCTTTGCCAGCCAAATAATTCTAAGTACCCACTGCAAATACAATGCCTCTATGATGCTTCACCAATTTGGAGGTTTTCTAGAGACTGTAGGATTAAATTGGCATGATACAGACTTTGTTATTCTTTTTCTAACACATGTACCATATTAGCATGTTGGCCATATTAAATGATTATTAAGTGGTAAGTGTCTTTGAAGAGTTTTTTAGTTTCTCTGGGAAAAAAATAAGCTACAAATTTTATTATCAATAAGCTTAGTGTTGCTGTCATTTTTGTGCTGACTTTGTTTAGATAAGACTAAGACTTAATGACTTTGAACTAAGTAAAACAGCAAAAACAATTCAGATTAAATATTGGAGTCTCCACAGAATTTGAATAAAATGCAAGTAAAAAATTAAGAATAGGAGAGAAAAGGAGGAACAGCATTAGAATGTGGTGCTGTGTGAGTGCTGGTGAATGCATCTTAGGTTACTAGGCCAAACAATGTCTACTAGAATGGAAATAAAAATCTTTATTGTTACTTTTATTAATTAGAAAATAAATCCTTGTTTTTACACTTCATGTTTTGATTTACAATATTTCAAATTAATTTTAGGTAATTGATTTCTTACAAGAGATCCCCTTAAATTGTACATTGAATATAATAAATGTTGAATGATGCCAACATTTTAATCTTTCTCCATTTGGGAAATTGGAGTTCTAGTTCCCATTTTTCCATAACTGTTTTTTAATTGATGAAGGAAATTTTTCTTTTATCCCAGGGTTACTAACCTTCCTCAGCCTTTTGTGTATTCCCCAATCAAAAGGTTTTTGATTATCTAAAGAAATGACACCCACTGGTTCGCCTTTATAGATCATTTTGTTACCTCTTTCAAAGCATCTTAACAGGTTGGGGAGCCCAGATTTACCCTAACAAAAGCCAGGCTGGTCGCTCTCTTTTGTAACCTCCTCCTCTAAGCAATTTATAACTTTCCCTTCAGTGCACAGCTGAATTGGTTATACTGGGATCCAAGGGCAGCTGTGGGGGGTCCTGGATTGTTTTCAGGGGTCATCAGAGGATCTTTCTAGAAAATTATGGCAGCACTGAAAATTCTCAGTGCCCAGAAGGGTGAAGAGAAAAACTTCTTTCTTTCAATCTCTGTTGATTTCTGTTTGTTACTTAATCTTTTAAAATTATTTTCAACTGCTGGAAGTTTAGATTGTGTCCTGAGTTATCTTAGGTTTAGGGTAGCTGCATAATGAAAACTAGAGGAAAGATTAAAGTGAAGAGGATTGTTAAGGTGGAAAGAAAGGTGGCCTTGGGACATAGCCTTGGAAGGGAAAGAGGAGGAATTTTTAGAATCTTAAATTCTTAAAAGGTTTTTTATTTTTAATTTTTGTTTAGAAATTTGGAATTTAAAATCATAGGAATCGTCAGACATAATGAAGATAAAACTCGTGCTATTGATGAATTAAACTATGCAATGTAGCAATTCATTCATGTTCTTTTTTTTCTATTACACAAGTGATAACTACTTTTGTAAATATCTTAAGCGAAATAGAAGCATAGAGAGTGAAAGTTTCTCATTATCTTCCATTTCTCTTCTTAAGGAAAGCCATTGTTCTCAGTTTGAGATGTATCCTTTCAGTCCTTTTTCTACTTATTTACATGCACATATACAATATAAATATAGAGAATATATTGTTTTTGTTTTTATATAATGGGATCCATACTATATAATTATCTTGTGACTTGCTTTTTTCACTTTATAAAATGTCTTGGAACTTTTTACATGTTAGTACATACAGATCTACTATATTCTTTTTAATGGCCACATGGTATTTCATAATATGGATATAGCAGAAACTATACAACTGGTGCCAAGTTAATAGACATTTTTTGTGTTTCCAAATTTCTGTTATTATAAGCATTAGTGCCCAAACATCTTTGTGCATGCAAGTATCTGCAGAATTTCTTGGACACGGAATAGCTGGCCTGACCCACTCTCCACTATTATTAGCATACTGAGACATCCTCTAACCCATATGCCTGCCTCCATGGTCCATTTCCCACACAGCACACGGTAAGTCATTTCTGAAAATGCATGTCATGTTGCTCTTCTGCTTAAAACCGTTTGATGCCTTCCTCTTCCTTTAGAATAATGACTCAACTCCTTCTTATGGTTTACCCAGTCTTGTCTAGCCACAGCTTACCCCTTAACTGCAATCTTCATGGTTTTTTTTTTTTTTTTTTCTTTTTTTTTTTTTTTTTTTAATGTTCCAGCCAAATGGAGCTACTTCCAATTTCCTCAGTGTGTCCTTCACATATAGGCATTTACACTACAATTTCTTCTGCTTGGACACCCCTCCCAACCACCAAATTTTGCTCATCTTTAGATCTTAGCTTGAAAGTAATTTTCCCTGGGAAGCTTTCCCTAAGCCACTCCAATCTCCAGCCTCCATCCTACTCCGGTACACCCACGTGCATCCACCTTCCTGGGTGAGATGTTCCGGTATGTATCCCCTCATAGCCTCAGCTCTGCACATCGTGAGCGCCTCGTTATTTGTGTGAATCCCCCACAAATCTCCTGTAGTTTTTATATCTATCATACCACTCAATGGTAATGAATATCCTTGGTGTCACGTAAGCAACAAAAGATTCTAAAGTATCTCCTAAATTCTAAAGAACATGACATTATTTCACAAAGCTTAGCAGAGCGCATTGCAATAGAGAAAGCATTTCTCTGATCTAGGCGATCTTGAGTGGGAAGGGTGTGTGCGGCAGTGGTGAGGCAGAGAAAGCAAGGGAGACTTAAGTTTCTCAATTATCCAACAACAGTCTGTGGTGGGGCTGTTCTGTTGAAAGCAAAAGCTAAAGCAGACTCACTGAATCACCATGCTGGAAGGGTGCTTAGAAATCATCCAGTGTCTTGCTACTCCAAGTATGATCTGTACACCAGCAGCATTGCGTCACTTGAGAGCTTGTTAAAAATGCCTCATCCCTTACGTACTGGATCAGAATCTACATTTAGTAAGCTCCCAGGTGATTTACTTGAAGTATGAAAACGCTACCCAAATTCTCAATCTAACTCTATATTAAAATAATCTTGGGAACTTTTCTTTTTTTTTTTGAGATGGAGTCTTGCTCCTGTCGCCCAGGCTGGAGTACAATGGCATGATCTTGGCTCACTGCAACCTCCGCCTCCCAGGTTCAAGCGATTCTCCTGCCTCAGCCTCCCAAGTAGATTTCAGGCGCCTGCCACCATGCCCAGCTAATTTTTGTCTTTTTAGTAGAGACAGAGTTTCACCATGTTGGCCAGGCTGGTCTGGAACTCCTGACCTCATGATCCACCCACCTCAGCCTCCCAAAGTGCTTGGATTACAGGCGTGAGCCACCTCGTCCAGCCATTTTGGGAACTTTTAACCAATCCTAATGCAAGGCCCACCTCCCAGAGATGCTAATTCTGTTATTCTAGGGAGAGGCCAGCCAGGGCATTGTTGTTACTTTTTAACTTTCCAAGTGATTCTAAAGTGTTGTAGCTGGAATTCAGATTTCTTGACTCAGGCCCTTCCTCTTCTAATGGTACAGATAACGATGCTGTAGACAGCAATTTAGTGGCTAAGTTGTGTTAGAACCCATGTTTTTTTACTCCATTTCTGTGTCCTCTCCTCCATAAGACAGCCTCAGAGTGATCACTCAGCAGTCCTACAAAGGGTATTCTGATAGCCACGCTTTATTTTTCAGAGGGAAATTGTGTTGTCTAAGGTGAGTTCACAGCAACAGGACAATACATGGGATCCAAAATGTCCTTTGCTTTGTTTCCCTGTACTTCTCTTCACCAAGCATTCTATCAGATCAGACCATTGGCCCTACTCAGGGTCTGATGTGATATCACCCACAGAGGAGTCTCCGGCTTTATCCTCTGACAAGGAGGGTGTGCCGTGCCATCCTTTTAACTGAATCTGAAACACACCTATGAAATACAGCCTCCTAAAATACACCCTTTCAGAAAAGACCACCTTTTAAATTCTAAATTCCAAAGAAAGGCCACAGTCTCAGGAAGCATAAATGAATCCCCAGATAATTTGACACCTGCACCTGAAACCAGCAAGTTTGCTGCTGAGTTTTGGTTTCTAAAGAAAAATCTTTCCTGGGCTCTCATTTACTCCTTAAATGCTGCTGTTCTCAGCAACTGGAGATCAGCCCCCACCTCAGGTGCAGGTGAGAATGTTTGCTGCTCAACAAGCTGGTAATCCTAGGTGCAGAAGTAAGTGCTTAGAGCAGTAGTTGGGAGGGTCTCAGTGCCTTTTCCTTTGGAATGTGATATTATCACTAGATTAAGAGGCTAGACACCTGGTGAAGAAATATTAGCCTTATTCTGTCTGGGTGTTTTTGATGTCTTCCTGGATTATTGCTGGTTGGAGAATTTTCCATTCTATTGAAGATTACATGACACTGAGCTCCTCAGAAATAAAAATAAGAAAATAGAGAAATGTAACCACGGAAAATACATTTTTAATAAGAGGAATCCTACCTTGATGTCTTCTTTCTTTTTTGATTATATTCAAAGTACAGATTGATTAAATTGAAAACTTTCATCTGCAAATGGAAACTTCATGGGGCCAGACCAACCCTTTATAAGTTGATTTACTTAGATTCAGTTTACTTTACAGGTGAAAGGAAGTAAGCGTTCATTCATATTTCCACGAGAATGGCAAACCTTACTGTGTAGCCTGAAAGGCAACTATTAAAAGCTCTCAAAAGTGGATGCAGATAAAAATGAACAGTGCACATGTGCCCAAAGAGAATATGTTGTTCCAGAATGACACTGATGGGGGGTGCAATATTGGAAGAAGTTTAGTTAAACTTAAGAAGTGAAAGCCCCTAGAAATGATTGAGGAGAAAATAGACAACCATTTTCAAATGCGTGGAGCATCCTCAGAGCCTTCTGGGCTCTGATATTTTGGGAAGTCTTCAAATTCTCTAACTTTAATATGTGTGACAAATGACCTATCATTTCAAAAATTCAGCCCAGTTGAAAATAATCTGGTTAGAACTGTAGAAGATTCTTCTGTTTGTGATTCCCTGTTTAATTTCTTTGAAGAATTATTAGTAAATCTTTTTTCTAAAGCTCTTGCATATGCTTGTGGAGAAGCAAAAACTTAAATAGAAGAGAAAAAGAAAGAAATGTGGTACATAAAATTTTTAAAACCTAAAAAAAATTCATCAAGGCCAGTAAGCTTTTGTTCTTGTTCAATTTTTTTTTAAATGAAATATTACAACCTTACAGAAAAGTATAGTACTCTATTAATACCTAAGTATCCCTGTTTGGTTTTCTAAACATTTTGCCATATTTGCTTCAAATTATTTGAGAAATACACCTTTACAGACATAGGTGAAGTCCACTGTCTACCCCTCCACTATTGCATTCAGTACTCTACACTGCTTTTATGCTTTTACCACATATGTTTGTATCAATAATCACTACATAATGTTGTTTTGCACAATTTAAAAGTTTCAATACCTGGTAATATGCCACATATCTACTTGTACAAGTGTTATTTATTTTGCTTCAAATTGTGTTTGTGAGCTTTTTTCCATGTTGGTTCACAGAGTTCTAGTTAATTCCCTTTACTTTATCAGTTGTATGACCATAACACGCTATAGCCATTCCCCTGTTAACGATGAGTATATATGTTGTTTGTCAACGTTGTTTATATTTCTTTAAAATCTTTTACATGTCTCTGTGTGCCTAAGTATGAAAGTTTTTCTATCTATATACCAGGGACTAGAATTGCTGGGTCAAAGGTGAGCAGGTCTTCAATAGTACTAGCCATTGCCAATGTAGCAGAACTTTTTCATCCAAAAGAGATGTATTGTAATTTTGAATTCCAATAGTAAATCTCCTAGTGCACTGTGGATTTGCACTCGATAGCCTGCCTCTGGGACATATGCTCTGCTCTCTGATCTAGGTATTCAACATGACATGTTTGCCTTATGTGCTCTTCCTTCCTCCTTCCTTCTTACTCTTTTGACAATAGCAATAACAAAATGGTAAAATGCACCTGGTTAAAACGTTTTTATCTTTAAACTTACAGTCACAAAGGACTGGCTCAAATAAATTGTAATTATAGACAAAGGACCTGTAGATTAAATTAAAAATAAATATCAACTGAAGGGCTTGTTTAGAAACAACAAACAAGTTGGCAGGCAGGGGAGGGGGGGAATTATCTGCCATCTAAAGCTAAGTTCCAGGTTTTGCTTGCAGGGAGAAACCTACTACTGGCACATTAACTATCTAAAATTATCTTTCCTTTGGTTCTATTTCCTGATACTGTTAGGTAGCTGGGTTGCAGAAAAAGACATAGAAGAATTTTCAAATTATGATAAATTTTTATCATCTTACAAACAGAGAAACTCAAGGCTTTCTGTTATATATACCTTTTCAGCAATATTTAGCATAAGCGTTCCAGGATAGACAGATTTATTAAAATTGACTTCTTAAGTTAAATTGAGCCAAAACAACATCATATTAGATAACGACTACTTTGAAAAACGTTCAAATGCTTAAATTAGACACTAAATTAGAAGAGAAAGAGTTGTATTATTTTCATTCGGTTTTTCTATTTTTCTATATATTCTCTCTATAATTCTATATCTCTGGTACTTCCAGATGACTGAAGTGGAGTAGTTAGTTTAAGAGCCTTGGGCCTTTGCCACCACTCTAGAAAAACCTTAAGGTTCTCACCGAGGCTCAATAATGATCAGTAAATATATGCATACATTTTTAATTCAAAGTGCACTCAGCCATCCATACAGGTATTATTGATTCTTTATTTTAAAAGGTTGTATGTATCAACTTTTAATATGTACTTAGAAGTCACTTGCAAAGGCATGTATTGGGGAAAAGATAATGTATATAAACATGGCTTTTAAAGGAGTAAAATATTAGCTTGAGTAAGTTGGAGTGTCCAGAAGCAGTGCCCATATTCTCAACTCTTGATCTCTTTCCTTACATCTGGCTCCATCACTTCCCCACTGTTTTGTATTTTGAAATAGGAAACAGTAATGTAAAAACAACCTCACTTTTGAGAACCAGATCCCTTGCCCCCTTTCCAATTTCCTTTCTGGGCCTTGTCTGAATGTATCCCCGCTTTATTCACTGTCAAATGGTAATTAGGCCCTAAAATACAGCTTATTTAATGGACTGAGTGGTTTCAACTTTGGCCATATTTTCAGTAACAAAATAATAATAATAATAACTGGTACATTTTGGTGGAACTCATCATTCATGGTCTAAGCATTCAATTGACAGGAACACGAAGTAACAGTGGGTTTCTCGGCTATCTGCCACAGGACCAAGGGAAAACAATTGTAGAGTACATTAAACTGTAGAACTTAAAACACTAAATTGTAGAACTGTAGATTCTTCTACCATTGGAAGGTGCCCTGTCTTTCCACCCTGATCTTATATTGCTCCTTAACCTCTGAATATGCTGCGCTCATTTTTCTTTTAACATGAAGACTTTTGGATACAGGCTCCCCTAACCTTAACTTTTCTCCTGTCATAGTCATCTATTTAAAATTCTACCCATTCTTAAAAGTTCAGCAAAACCTAATCTTCTCCTTAGATCATTCTCTGAGGATAGTAGCCCACAGTTCCTATAGCGCCAACAACAGAACCTCTGCTTAGGCATCTCATTGATTCATCTGACATATAATCATGCACTATTTTGTAGGAGCAAATTGTGTGCCTTAGTTCCCTTCTCTCCAATAGACTGTAAATACCTTGAGGATGGAAGCCATATATATTTCCTACTTTATCCTCTAGAGCCCTAGCAAAATTCTGAAGACATAGTGAGCATTTCCTAAATTTAATTAGTTACATCTTTTTCTTAACTCTTGCCATAGGTTAATGTCTTCTTTCCCTACAGAAGTATATACATCCTAACAGCAAAAACTATAGCTAAGACTTTTGTGTTCCACATATAGCAGTTGATCTGTCAGTATTTCTTGAGCAAAGGAGAATATCATGCCTCTGAAGAATGGTGTGATTGGGCAGTTTAAACAACTGTTTCCTCTTAAGGATTATGCTGTGGAACAAGTGAGCAGCATAGCATCTGATGTCTAATCTGACAAGTCAGTTCTTCAGATGCCAATGGCCATATTGGATTGTTTCTATTCAGAGAGTAACAATGGCATGGGGTGTTTTTTATTTTCCCCCATCGTTTAATCTATAGCACCTTATGTAGTACCTGGCATGTTGTAGGCCATTAGTAAACATTTATTGAATTGAAATTGAATAAATTCAACAGGTAATTGAAGTATTTATTGAAGTTGTACCACTTACCCCATTATGTCATTTAATCCTTATGACAACAATTTCTGGAGGGTAATTATCCATCATTTTACAGATGATGAAACCAAAGCCCAGAGATATTAAAAGCACTGTCCAACTTCACGGCTAGAAAAGGACAGAGGGAGGAATACAAAGTTTGCTTTGCTTGGGCCCTCTAAACCCAAATTCCACATCCTTTTTGTTACATCACACTGTCTTGCCTTCAGGAATTTTATTTTGTTGCATGGGCCTCAGGTTAATTAATATATCTCCTAGTCTATAGGGAAACCTCATACTGGGCCCAAGTCTACCTAAACTTGGTGGAGGAGTAGTTTCAAGTAATGACTCTTGAAAAAGCTAGTTGTATGTTCATTGAAAAACTTAAGGCTGCTTGGGAAGAGACTTTTGACATTAAAAAGGCAAGTAGGCAAAGACCTATGACATTAGTTTCAAAGGGAAATATTGCTTTTCACAATTGTTATTATTTTATTTTATTACCATATTTTTACCTTTTTAAACCTGTTTTCCTTGATCTGAATTCTGGTTATTTATTTGCCCATCTTACTTCCCCATAAAGGTGACTACTGGAACAAAAAGTTGCTCCTTACCCTTCACCTCCACCCTCAATCTCAGATAGTATGGAGAACACTAATCTTATTTCTAAAATTATCTGTTTATATTAAAGGAAAAAATACCCCCTAAAATAATATAGAGATTTGTGGATTGGTTTTAGAACTGGAAGGAAACTTACACATTGGTGAGGCTGAGTGACTTGATCAAGGTTAGTGTTAGCTAACCTCTTAGTTAAAGTGTAACCTAAAATGGACCCTAGAGATCATCTAGTTCAACCCCTTCATTTTTCAGAAAAGTGAACAGGTGCACACAATCCCAATACCTTTCAAGGTAAATATAATGTCATCCCACAATGACCTCGCTTCTAGTTGCAGAAATGACTGATGTTTTGTGTGCCTTTGTGTTAACTTAAGGTAGATTCTTAAATATACCCGCACCCCATAACTATAGTGGGCAGAATTGAATGTTCAGTAGCTTTTTGGAAACCTCACCATGGAAACAAAGGTTTGGATTCTCAGATTGGATTTTGCCGTTCTTCCTCTAGAGCAGATAAATTGAGGCTCCTGCAGGCATGGGTCCTGTCAGATGAGACTTTAAATTTCAAAGTAAAAGATTCTTCTCGGCAGGATATTAAAGCGTGTTGTGGTGCACTATTAGTAAGGAATGCAGCCTGTCCCAATTCTCTTGGCCGACCCTTTGAAAACCATGACTGAGGGAAAAATCTTGTTCTTGGCCTCCTGGATTCTTAGATGCTCTAAAGAAATGTAATTGCTTTTTATAGCTAATAGACACTTAAAATTGCTTCCAAAGAAAGTATGTCTAACTGCTTATTTTTAATATAGTATAATGACGATATGAAAAAGTCAAAATACATGTTTTTGAGCATATTAAAAAATATTTTTTATGCCCAAACTGCAAGAGCTTTAGAAAGTCAGTTCCACCTCTGGGAGGTAATTTTTTTTGTGCAGAGTGAGGACCTGGTTCTGTAACCTAGAAAATGGAACAGTTGTTAGGTGGTTGGCTAGAAGGATGGCAATAGAAAATAAAGGGATTATTTCACCCTTATTTCCAAGCTGACACAACATGTTTTAAGTGAATGGTTTTTGGTTTCATTACCTTAACAGCATCTCCCTGTGCTCTTTGATGCATCGCTCCAGTGCTTATAATTTAGTAACAGGTTGGAGATGGACTGGGGGGTAAAATGAGACTCTGTCACCATAGGGACAGCTACCTGCCTCTTATTTTTGAATTAGCATGGTAGCAGAAGGTGACATTTTCGCCCCAGGGTTCAGGGGAAAAATAAAGTTAGAAATTATACCATACAAATAAACTTGTTGAATGGACGAGTCCTCCAGAATCTGCTCTTAAAGTACCAGGTGATCAGAGATTGATGTGTTCTCATCAACTCAACGTGAGACGTGATACTTTTACTTGTGTATGAAAGAAAAAGATGAACGTTTTCATGACAAAAATTACCTGTTCATACTTTGTGCTCTTGTAAGACTTGGTTTATTTGAAATGCAGAGGAGCTGGTTTTCTAATCTTTTGAGGCATGCCATTAATTATTATTATTAACCAAAGGGGCTGAATGAAATCCTAGGCATAAAAGTGATCAACTCCACATTTAATATTGGGTGTATGACTTAACATTTATTCCATTTTGCCTGCTTTGCATTAGGCTTAGGGCACATCAATGACTATGCCTCACCAAATCATTTGAAGAAAGGAGTTTCCTATAAATATCTGGAACAGCTATCAGATAAGACAGTATATATACCATATTTATTAAAAAAAAAAATCTTAGTCACAGTTACAATTTCCAAATATCCTTGACTACAAAAATTATGTGGTTCAGCCAATAAAATTCACATAGAACACTAGAATAATCACTGCAGTCTTTTTGGCCACCAGTACAATTAGAATAATCCCTGCAATGTTGTTTAGATCTTAGAAGTGCTAGTATTACTTCCTTTTGTGATTGTGTCTTTGCTTTTGAGTATATGCATCTTGCAGCTAAACAACTGACCTTTGGTTAAGATCTACACTGAATGAAGAATAGTTAGAAACTTCACAAGGAAAGTTGCTATTTAACTCCCCCCACCCCCGCCCCAAACAATGCTGATGATTTGCAAGAATTTGTAGTTTCTAGGGTACAATATTTTTAATAGAAGCATTTCAAAGATTTTCAAGTGTTCATGGACACTGGAATACTGGAAGGCACAGTAACTTTTAAGGTTTAGGAAAGGTACAGCATTTAGCTGCAATTTATGAAATGATAGCAAATACCATGAATTTTATTTCCTGGGACACTAATTGACTTGGGTAGGGAAATTAAGAGATGATAAGCTATGTGATTAGAGATTCATTCAAAATTTAGAGGTTCATTTACATTAACAAGTCTTTCTTTTGGATTCAAATGTTTTCTGAAAGTGCTGGTTAGTTATACTTTAGTGTAAATTTCCTTAATCAGTTCAATAAGATCCAGTATTTTGGAGAGAAAAGGAAGAGGGGGTTTGATGTCACAGGAGTTGGATAAGGGAACTGAATGGACAAGAATAATCACGGTAAAAACTGAACCACAAGGCATGGGACTCCTGCCCCTTCCCCAGACTCTTCTATCCCTGGACCCTTCCCAACTCATCTTTCCCTTTATTAAGATAATTTTTAGACTGCCCTATCCTTAGAGAGCTCTACACACTGTTCCTAGTAATGCAGGTATGCCAGAGAGTTGAGAGTTCACTCCTAGGTATAAAATATTCTTCTTAGGAAATAAAGTACAAAACAATTAACCTCACCTCCTCCCAAACTCCACCTCCACTGCCTTTATTTTCAAAGAGCTGTGATAAGAGTGAATAGTAAGCATGGCAATAGAAGTCTACCTAGAAGGTAATTCATACCTTTCTAGTTGTTTCTACTTATTTACAGTCAGTTAATCATTCAGTCTTTTTGCACGTGAGTTTGTGGACCCTTTTGCATGTGTCTGGTTCACTCAGCATGTTGGTGATTGGTTACTTGCTGGAGATGTTTGTGAAAGGGTTGATACAATTTTGAGTTGGGCTGTTAAGATGGGTTGGGTTGGTTCCCTCCCGGGCCTATGCCAATGTGAGGACTTAGGAGAGGGATGGCAAATAAGTTTCAACAAAGTGCCCCTTTGATTAATCATTAATGCCTACATAATGTCCTTGGTTGAAGAGAGTTCTGAGACCATGTCCAAACTCTTGGAGAGAAACGTGTGTGATCAATTAGTTTATGTCCACTTTCTGTAAAAAGCATTAGTGTGTATAAGCGTGTTTGCCATCTCTGTTCTGGAAAATTCAGCAAGTTGATTCTGACCTGCATTTTCATGTGAAACTGTTTCCATGTCTTTCTGTTCATGTTCAATGACTGAATCTTGAACCCCATCCAGTTATTGTACATGACAAATTGTGTTGGTCTGAAGAGGAAACAAGAGAGCATGGTTCAACATTAGGTGCATTCTTAGAAAATAACTCAGTATATTTATGAGGAGAATTTCTCAAATAAAGGGCAATACTTTAAAAATGTAGACATGTAGATAGGTATGAGATAATTTGCTGCTATAGCTATAATTAAAAGTGTCAAAAAAGTTGATATGTGATCTTACAAGGCAATGCAATAATAGACCTCAACGTACAACCGTCTACTTAAAACATGACCTGTTGCATGTAGCATCGTTTTTGAGTAGGACTGGCTTTGAAGCAGTCTCAAGAAATTATTGCCCAGGTTCATATCTTCCACTAGTCAACCACAGGATTTCCCCATCAGGTCATATAAAGCGAGACACTAGATGTGTGTGATTTATATGAATTGCTGTTTGCCGGGATCTGTGTGAAAGGCTGTCAAAAGGGATGTTGCCTTTAATCTAAAAGTACTCAGCTGTTGGCATTTTGGCATTGTCCCTACTCAGAAATGAAGATATGAGATTTAAGGTATTTCTGAGGAATTTTAAATAATTGCTAGAATCAATTTGAGTTCTGTGAAAACCTGTACACATCATTGGAGTGAAAACAAAGGACTATTCATATGGATGATCCCTTGCCAAATTGGGCATGTGAAAGCTTATAAGAATTTGCTTATATACCTTAATATGATGAATTAATGCCTTAAGAATATAACTCCTTCAAATGCCTTAAATTTCAAGAGGGTTTTACTAACCATGTTTCCTTTTAAGAATGTGATGCATTTGGAACAATATAGGTGGGCAAATGATTCTTTAAGCATTGTGCTTGGTACCAAAGAGGAATTAAAATACAAGGTTTACAGATTGTGTATGCTAAGACATCAACAAAGCCAGAAAGTGGAAAGATCAGTGCTGGTATTTTCTCCCATGTTGAGCAATTGTAGCAGGTATACATTTCTCTAAATAGAATGGGCACATCATTTTGGTCTGATTAATCTCAGCAAACGAAGGTGAATTAAAAATTCACCTTAGAGAGACCTTAGTCTCAGCATGAGTTGAAATCAGCGAAGTTCTCCAAGTTGTAGATGAACAAAAGAATTAAAGGTATTTTTCATTATGTTATGCAATGTGCTTTCCATATGTAATACGTTCCTCCCAGACTTTAGCAATAAGATAGTATTTCCCTTTCAAATAAACTACATACCTTCCTTTATAAGAGAGTAAGGCTTCACATTTCCCTTGTTGCATTGACTGCCAGGAGTCTCAGGGCTATATTTAATACTCAATATCAGAAACAATATCGTTGTAGCTTCCTGACACAATAATGCTTTTTTTCTTAGGTGATTTCTGTTCCGCCTCAAAATGATTGCTACTTTACAAGTGCTATAAAATTGTAAGTCACATCAAATCCTTTGTTAGGATATAAAATAAAAATATCTAAGAGTTGTTGAATAATGTCTATGTTCTTTGAACTTAAGATCTAAAGGAAAAAAAATCTAGAAATTTGAGCCTTAAGATTGTCCAAATAGTTGTAAAACTAAACTTAAATGTGGCAGGGGCAGGGTTGTTGTGTGCAAATGAAAGTTTAGAAATAAAGCTGAGTCCATCATTATTCTTTGTGTATTCAAGACACTACTGGTATCTCCTGTTTTTTCACATGCTATATTGCCACCCCACTGCCATGGACCTCATGTCTGTCCATGTTTCACCTGTGTTAATCCAGCATCTGTGGAAACTTTGCTCAAATGCTGACTCTTTCTTGAAATCTCTGTATGGATATTCTTGCTGTTAGATGCTTTCCAATTCTTCTGATACTTATTTTTCCACTAATACTCCTTTATCTTTCACATTATTATTACTCACCCACATTCATCTTATCTCCCCACAGAGCTCCTAGACCATTCCTTCTCAATCTGCCTACATATTGGATCACCACAGGAATATACAAAAATGCTGATGTCTGAATCTCATTCCCAGAGATTCTAATTTGATTGATCTGAGGTGAAGCTTGGGCACTGTGGGTAATTCTATCTGAAGCCACAATTGGTGAGGTTAAGCCACTGTGTTTATAATGTTAATATCATTCTTAGTCATCTTTCTTTGCTCTAAGCACAGTGTCTTGCACCTAGTAGGTGTTTGAAAAACATTTATTGATACATCTGGCAGAGCACCTGTTGAGAAAACTTTTATTCTGTCAACCTGATAATCTTTAGAGAAGTATGATTATTTTTGTCTCATTCATTCTTTCCTTTATACAGCAAGTATGCATTAAACAATCTTAGTGTAAAAGTTTGTGTGTGAAGTTAGAAGTGTAGTCCAGATTTAGTTCCACCCTTGGACTGACCTCCAAGGAAAGCTATATATAAAAGTTCAAGTCAGGTTAGGTGCGGTGGTTTATACCTGTAACCCCAGCACTTTGGGAGGCTGAGGCAGGAGGATTGCTTGAGTCCAGAAGTTTGAGACCATCCTAGGCAATGTAGTGAGACCCTGCCTCTACAAAAAAAATTTTTTTTTAAATTAGGCAGGCATGGTGGCATGCACCTAAATTCTTTGCTACTTTGGAGGCTGTGGTGGGAAGATTGCTTGACCCCACAAGTTCGAGGCTGCAGTGAGCTATGAAAATGCCACTACAATCCGGGAATGAGACCCTATCCAAAAAAAAATTATCAAATCATTTCTTGTTCTACTGCTACTGTTGTTAATTGCTATGTTCCTACTGTCTGCCAGACTCTGTTCCAGGCATTTTTTACTATATGTGTTAGTATACTTAATTGCAACACAGCACCACTTTTGTTTTACAGTTAACAGAGGTAGAGAATACATCTATAGTTTCCGCTCTAAGGCTGGGATTCAAACCCAAGTGTGCCTGACTCCAAATCCAGTGTTCTTTGCACGTACCAGGCCACTACTAAAGGATTTATGCATATGATTGCTGTTTCGTATGTGTGTGTTTAATATGGATAATCATAAAAAAGTTTAATTTTAGGCTTGTCTTTTCAAGCTGTCTTTCCAATGGTTTGAAGACATGGTGGTCATCAGATGTCATTCAGTGGAATTCATTCACTAATCTTACAAATGTGCTGTTTGATTATAGTTGTCACAAATCCCTCTAGACAACTGTTTCTTCCAGAGCCTGTTCAAGACCTCAGCAGTGGCGGAGAGCCTGAGTATGGCCAGTTTGCTGGCTGCCCTAGGAGGAGGAATTGGAAAACCACCCAGTCATCCTATGACTCTTTAGCCGAAAATGTAGGGACACGCTCTTGGGCCTTCTATGAACAATGTCAAACAAAGGTTTTTAAAAAGCAAATGAACAGTCAATAAAAATAAAACAAAACAAAAATAGGTATCATATTGAACAGAACAGAGGCTTAGGCTTGCCTCCCACCATGCCCCAGCCTCCTATGCACATGCATGCACACACAAACACTCCAAAGCACTTTTATTAAGCTTGTCTTTATTACTAATATTTTTCCACCTCTCTGCAGTGAAAAAGTAGAAGCTTGCCCATAGATAAGATGTCTTCAAAAATAACAACTACGAACACAACAAGTTTTCAGAGAAAGGGAGAAAAATTGTATTTCCCGTTCATGATTTTATCTGTCCATATATAACCTCTTTCTCTTCTCTTCTGCTTCCCATTTCCTCTTCTACCTTCAGTTCTCCCAAATTAGATGAGTTTAATAATCCAATAGCATAGTTTGTCTCTTGATAATACCGGGGTATATATTCAAGTTATTTGGAGATGCTTTATTTCAATGCGTATTTCAAACAACATTTCTCACAAAGTGTGTCAACACAAATAGGTATAATACTTTGAATGTTCCTTCATAGTCATTACCACATACTAAAACTTTACCTGGGGAATTCAAACAAAACTACGGTAAGTTATTTTAGGTTAATATCACTGAATGAAAATGAAAGCTAGTGTTCTATTTTTTCTCTTTGATGCAGTTGTGTGAGATATTAATGTTTGCACAGTGATGTCTCTTTTCCTGCTACTATCTTCAGACACATAATTGTAAAACAAAAACAGCCTATTGATGAGTAAACTGACTGGTGTTATCAGATACTTCTTCAATTTAAATCTGTATTTTTAAAGACATTTTTTCAGTGTTTAGGCCTTCTTGGCAGGGTTCCCTTCCATCATGCTATTACTTCTTTCTACTACTAAAGGGTTGCTTTGTGTGCCCACTGAGCCAATATACTTACAAAAGCCAATAGATACCCCTTCTCTTCTTTTGTTTAATAAATGAAAAGTTCAAAACTTTTAGCTTCCAAAGAACCAAAAGGGTCAATATAATATTTGATAGGCATAGCATTAAACTTAACTAAGAAAGGAACAGTACAGTGGAGAGTATTTTGTCATGTGTAATCATCATCAGAAGGAGAGGCTAGAAAAGTAGCAACCTTGAATGGCATATCCTGAAGGTTTTGATAAGGCTTTATTTTATGGATTGGAGAACCAAACAGGGTTTTTACTCTATAGAGTGACATTATATTTTAGGAGGTTAATGCATGTGATCGTTATGGCAAATGGATTATAAACAATATAGAAAGTGGTCTCAAAGTGTTTCCTAGACCAGAACCCATAGGTTAAAAATGTGAATTCTCAGACCCCTACACAGACCTCCTAAATCAGACCCTGGGAGAGTAGTCTATAATCAATGCATTCAAATCACTCCGGGTGATTCTGTTGCACACTAAAGTTTGAGAACCACAAGACTGCAAGAAGGAAGACTTGACTTGAAGAAGACACAATTCACAAATTGTGTCTAAATTACTCAGCATCCAGCACATAGTAGGTACTCAATACATACTTTCTGAATAAATTAATAAAGCCAAAGGTCACAAATGCCTAAACTAGCAAAGGAAAGGTGTAATATGAGAACCAAGAAAGATTTTAGTTCTATTTGCAATTCAATCAAGGGTAGAATTAGCTTTTAAATGAATGTGATTTTATAAATAATTTATAAAATTTTCTTCCTTTCCTAGTAGTTGCTCATTCCAAACTCAAATAAAGTGGGAAATTTTAGTAGCTTGTACCTGCTTCTACAGAGGTCCTGGGTACATCTCTTCCACCTGAAAGGAATCACTTGGTTAAGTAATCAGCAAGGTGGTATCAGTGTGGCAGGGAATGGTGGCTTAAGTTCTAAGACCATCAGAAAATATGATACTGGGAACTACACATAGTCCAGGATGGAGACAGATTCTGAGTGGTTAAAAACAGGAGGAGGGGTCAGGTATTCCAGAAGTTGCATTGACATTGTTTCTTGAAGAAATTCTAACCTTGCAGTAGAAAGACCAGATATTCAATCATTAACGCCTTTGATTGCTAAAGGTAAATGTTCACTGAGAAAAAGGAAGATGTATCAGTGAGAGGGAGGACCCCAAAAATCTACTCTCTACCATTCAGTATGCTGGAACTCTACAAACATATCTTATTTAGTCCTTATCACCTCACCACGTGATGTTAATAGATCTGTTCTATGAGCTGGGGCCAGAGACAGAAGTTTGTCCAAGGTTAAAGAGCCACAAAGTGGTCACACTAGAATACAAACTCACACAGTCTGACTCCAAAGCCTGCATTTTATCTTTCGATATTCAATAAAATGCATGTGGTTGTAGTTTCAGTAACTGTACTGAAATATTTTATAAAGTATATATAATATTTAAAATAAATATTGAGGATATAGTTGTATGTAGCACATAAATTGGTAGTTTAAATAAAATATTTTAGACTTGAATATAGGAGTTTCGAACAGAAAGGCATTCTCCTGCTATAGTGCGTGTTGTCTGCGAAAATTGGAAATAAATTGCTGCATTTTGGTTCTCAGTAACTTTAGAGGGAATATAACTTTCCGTCCATCCCATTTGGTCTTTCTGTGTTTTCTTTAATAAATGTTTTAAAATATATTTGTGTGTATTTCAATAGAAACTGTTTTTTCTTTCTGTCAGTGGAATAAAAGCAATGCATTCCTCTTTTCCCCTCTTACATTTGATATGTATTTATCTTAAGTTCTGAAATGGCCTAAGTTACACAAGAGACATCCAATTATACTTCCTTAAAGGATGAGGTCTTAGAGTGCTTACATTTCCCCTTCTTCCTACATAGATGTTACTTGTTGTGGGATCACTTAATAACTCAATCAAAGCAGTCTTGGATGCAACAGCTGGATTTGAGCTAGTCTTTGGTTGGCTAGAGGCTTAGGATCTTAAAGATTGCATTTGCTTGCATTTCCAGTGCAAATGGGTATCATAATATTTGCCTTGAATTACCTTTTTTTGGGAGTGGTGGTGGTGGCAAGGAATGACTGAATTGGTTAATTAAGTCAAATCATTATGACAACTCATTTTAGTTCCTTAAAGGAAAAGTATGACATAAGTTAAATACACATTCTACATATTTTATTCTACAAATGTGCCTTGCAGTGCTAAAACTTCAGAAGTCTTCTGGGTAAAATGGGGTGAAGACTAAGAAACTATGCTTATTTTAAAAATGTTTAAATAATACCGTAATTACTGTTTTACCCTTTTAAATGTTTTAATCCTCATTCTTCACTTTTACCAACAATTTGTTCCTATGGGAACAGCTTGAATATGCTTGATGCCTTAGAAGACACTCAGTTTATTTGGGGTTGTACATGAAAAAAAGTGGGAAGCTATACAGCAATGCTCAAACACAAGGAGGTATTCCTGCTTTTGTTTTCTCAAATCCTAGGAGTTTATGCAGTGAAGGAGTAAAAGTATGGCTGGAATTCAGCCAATACACACTGGTACAGCTGTGTATTAAAATACTGAAATTTGTCTCTACGAGTTAATAAATAACCAGTATTCTCAGTGCCTCCTGCCCCAGCACACTGTCCCAGCTTCCTTGATGTCAATGCTGGGGCTCCATTAATCTCTTGCATCCAGCAAGGGGCTTCCAGGACCCTGCCACGGTGTCTGTTCTGCTTGGTTGTGCCCATGACTTGTAGGTATTAAACATTTTGAATATCTCCCTCTGTGCCCACAGAGAAAACTTGGAAGACCAATTATACTAATTGCCATGAAACTCTTAATAAATTAATTTTGTCTTCATTGATATATATAAATCTTCTTGAAGCTTAATTTCTGCTATTGGCCCTTCTATTATTGCTTTAGGAACTTCATACTGATGCAAGACGAGAGAGAAAGAGCCATTAGGAAACAGGTTTGAGGGCGCACAGGCCCACATTGGAGATGAGTTTGGCCATATTCAATTTTATTGAACATCTTGAAGCATTTAAAACAATACAATGTCCTGTGACCCAGATGCATACAGCCAGGTGTTTTTCTCTTAATATTAAACCCATTTTATGGAAGATTTAATCCATATGTTAAATCTTTGACTTCAAAAGGCATTCCTTGAAAGGCTAATAGAAATGATGAAAAACGGGTCTAAAGATTATGTTCAAAGATGTCATTTATGGATTGGGGATAAGGGTTTGAGGAGAGAGAGAGAAACTTGGGGGAGTTTCATGAAGTCATTTAAGTATGTGAAATGTTCTAGAGCACAAGGGAACTCTCGACATTTCATAATCCTAGAATCTTTTTTCATTTCCAAAGAGCATGTTTTTGAGACAGTGCATAATATAGCTATTTGTTCTCTTAGACACATCTCAGGGAAGAAAAAGAAGTTAGGAAAATGAGCCCATTGTTTTTCAAAATTAGTGACAAACTTCAAAATAATTCCAAACAAACCTCAAATAAAACATTTTCCCCCTACTGTGAATCCCATTTAAACTGTTTGGGTCAGTCTGTTTTAATGAGTCACATTCACGCTGACACATCCACACACTTCAGACAAAGACGACTGTACCTCTAAACCCATTTAAAAATGATAGATGACTGTCAGCTTTGAGAAAGCAGCACATGCAGAGGCTTGATAGCGCAGAATGAAAGCAATCTACAAGTGCAAGTCTGTTTCTTTTGGCAACGGAAGGAGTTGCTAATGGATTCATCATTTTCTGTTAAGCATGAATGTCAAACAAAAAAACATTTAGGGCTCTATTCAACTGAATTTCCGGCTCGACGCTTGCCAGCCATGGAAGCCCTGTGACTTGGAACCTGCGCAGCCCAAGCCTGATTCTTGTTTCCAGAGTTCCGTGGGGCCAGTGCCACGGAACTTGGAATTCTGCCGAGGGCTCCTCCTCCTCTCTTCACCTCCCCCTCTCCCCTTTTCTCTCCAATCGCATGAAGCCGCCAGTCGTGCTTCCTAAGTGAATGCCATTTATGGAGCAGAGCTGGTTGCCAACTCTTACACCAGCTGACTCCACCTCGGGATCACATAGGAAGTCCACTAACACCACTCAAGAAGGGATGGCAGAGTGGGGACTTCTTGTATCCAGAGATTCTGGGGCCTTTATGCCTTGGAATTCATTGCGGTCGAGTGGGCATCACACACTTCCTATTTTGGGGTCATAAATATGCAACATGTCCCGGACTCTTTCTACAAACAAAAAAATAAACCCCAAAATAATAACAGTTAAAGTGCCCGGGCTCCAGAAATGCGACGCTAGGCTCTGAATGGACCTTGAGAGGAACTGGGGAAAAATGCTGGCCTTAGAACACAGCTCTTTTTATATCCTTAACCACAGAAGAGCTCCCTCTGTCTAGGAGAATGGCTTCTTCAACTGAGCGCACAGTGGACAGCTGTAGGAGCGTGCTGAGCCCAAACACATCGGTAGCTTCCTCCCTGGCAGGAGAGAGGTTACAGACCCCAGGCCCTCACATGCCAGGCCAGTGCCAGCCCTGCCAACAGCTGTGTGGTCTCGGACAAGTCTCTCCACCCCTCAGTACCTCAGTTTTATCCTTTGGTTGTTTTTGAGGATTAAATGAGATCACATGAAATCAGGGGGGTAAACTACAAATCACGACACAAGTGTATGTTGTTATTAACTGAACTGTTTTAATTAATAAAATAAATTAATAATAAATACTAAGAGCTAATGTAGGATGGTCTAAGGGAGTTTAGAACAGAGAAGCGAAGAGACAGATTCCTGGCAACTCCATATTTTTGTTCTGTGACCTCGAGAAAAACCAGTGTACCCTCTAACTGGAATGGAAATAGTTATCCCAGTAAGTAATATTTTGACTATACAGTGCCATGGATTTGTACATTATACAGTCCTGGGAAGAGACCTAGGTGGCTCTCACTTCTCCAGATATCAACCCTAATGTCAATCATTCCACCGCTCTAGCTTTACTATTCCGCATTTCCCAGCAAATAGGACTCGCCTTTCCCAGTTAAAATTCAAACATGTGAAAGGATAGGAATTCATGCTTAACTTAGCAATTAGCACGTCGCAGAGTATAGCTGGATTAAGACACAAAGTTGATGCTAGTGGGCTAGGGGAGGAAACAAGATACCAGGAGAAAGGAAAGGAAGCTCTAAAATCAACTTCACTTTTTTTTTTTCAGGCATGCCTTGTGCCTCTCTTGTCTTTAATGTTCAATGATATTGTGAAGATAATTGCAACGAGTTGTGAAATGTTGCCAGTACCTTTAGAAATTACAGGACTATCAGTGATTTCATGTCACACTGATATTGATGATTTCTTCAGTCTGAAGGATAAAGGCAGAACTTGTATAGGAACGAATTAACGGTCTTACCTGAAGATATTTTAATCTAAAATTGTAAATGTTACCTCCTTCAGGAAACCTTCCCTGATCCTCCAGATAGAATCAATCACAGTATATATTTCAAAATATGTGTTTCTCATATCATTTGTTTGTATTTTTTTTTTTTAACGTTCATCTTAAGTTCAGGGGTACATGTGCAGGTTTGTTATATAGGTAAATTTGTGTCATGGGGGTTTGTCATACAGATTATTTCATCACCCAGGTATTGAGCCTCATACCCATTCATTATTTTTTCTGATCCTCTCCCTCCTTCCACCCTCCACCTACTGGTGGGCCCCAGTGTGTGTTGTACCCCTCTATGTGTCCATGTGTTCTCATCATTTAGCTCCCACTTAAAAGTGAGAACATGTGGTATTTGGTTTTCTGTTCCTGTGTTCGTTTGCTAAGAATAATGGCCTCCAGCTCCACTCATGTTCCTGCACAGGACATGATCTCGTTCTTTTTATGGCTGTGTACTATTCCATGGTATATATATACCACATTTTCTTTGTCCAATCTATCATTGATGGACATTTAGGTTGAGTCCATGTCTTTGCTATTGTGAATAATGCTGCAACAAACATATATGTGCTTACAATACATACATATTAAGTGTGAGTTTGACTCTTTTAACTCTATATTCAATACCTTTTTAGACTCTATATTCATGTAGTAGCTAGCACGTTGTAGAAACTCAGAAAATATTTGTTGAATTTAATAGATACAATGTCTGGAGGACGAAGTAGATCAGGCAGTCATTCTCCTAGTGTATCCAAGACTTGGTCTACTTAGCAATCAAAGCTAAAGATGCTTTTCAGCAGAATATTAAACTCCATAAAGGATTAGTTGCCCTTTGGTTTTTTAAAATGCTGCCACTTAGATGATACTTTAATAGAATTAAATGGTATTTTGCTGAAGCATTTAGCTAAATTTTATATGCCCGTAACTCTTAGAAATATAACCAAACCCACTGAGGAATTATCTATACATACATGATAGTGTATTGGTAAAGCTACATGCCAAATGTCACTTTTAACTTGTAGAAATGATCAGATTCCTATTCCACAGGGCTGCTTTCAATGAGGAATTTTCAGAATGATGAAACCAGATTTAGCTGGTAGCAATTATTGGTACATTTCAGATGAGCTCAGCATGAAGAATAAGACTGAAGAAAGATTAAGTCTCAAATACTAAAGGAGAGAAAAAAAATGAAAAGAGAGACCAAAAGGGCTTGAAAAGCAGGAAAGGACCAGTTATCTGCAGGACGCTGGTATTCTTATGTGAGATGGTGTGACCCAGTCTGGGTTGGAATGTTATCTCTATGTGATCTGCAGAATTTCTCTCTTGACTGTAGCAACTGCAGAAG
Source organism: Theropithecus gelada (assembly GCF_003255815.1). Lineage (NCBI taxonomy): Eukaryota > Metazoa > Chordata > Mammalia > Primates > Cercopithecidae > Theropithecus > Theropithecus gelada. The sequence goes on from NC_037669.1 coordinate 108,214,876, forward strand.
AGTGAATTAAAGTCTTAAGGAGAAAAATCAATAAAGGAAAAAAAAAAAGATAAAAGCAATATGGCTGGAGAGCATTTCAAAAACCATATAAAAGTCTCTTAAATGGCCATGGAGGACTAACCAGTATTTATAAGGGTTTAACAGGAATACCAATAAGAATAGATTTGTTGGTCTCCTTAGAGGAACAAAAAGGCTTCTGGATGGTTTATGGCATTTAGCTGGTCTTTGTTTCACTCTAGTGTGTGACATACAGAATCACAGATTGCATAAAGGACTGCCTGTAATGACAAGAAATTCATTGGAAAGATATTATGAGAGAGCTGGGATGAGCGTAGCCCTTACTGCTTGCTCAGTGCTGTGAAAGAAGCTCACTACCCCAAGCACCTTTCCTCTGACTACCTCTTCTGTATTCCCAAACCAGGAATTTCTCTGAACTATATGCCAGAAACAGATAACATACTAATTTAATCCCAATAATAACAATGTTTTCTCTACTTTATCTTTTTTTTCTTTTTTGAGATGGAGTCTCACTCTGTCGCCCAGGCTGGAGTGCAGTGGTGGGATCTCGGCTCATCGCAAGCTCTACCTCCTGGGTTCATGGTATTCTCCTGCCTCAGCCTCCCAAGTATCTGGGACTACAGGCGCTCGCCACCACGCCTGGCTGATTTTTGTATTTTTAGTAGAGACAGGGTTTCGCCATATTGGCCAGGCTGATCTCGAACTCCTGGCCTTGTGATCTGCCCATGTCGGCCTTCCAAAGTGCTGGGATTACAGGCGTGAGCCAATGTGCCCGGCCTATTATATTTTTTAAAGATCTGTAAAATGTTGTTTTCTTCAATTATAAAAAGTGTAACTCATTCCAAACCTTCTCTCAGCCAACCATCTTCTTAATTTAGTGAAAAGATGAAGGAAGCAAGAGGAAAAGAGCTGTAGAAATGGAAGTGACAGAAATCTTGAAGGAAAAGGGTCGTGTGTATTCCTACAAGTTAAGGAAAGGCAGGTCAAATAAAATCTAGAGCTTGGGGAGCTATATTTCAAAATGTCCGAAAAGACATAAATCTGACTCCTCCTCTCTCCTGTCCTGGTCTGAATACATATGTGGTTTGATACTGCATCCAGCTAGTCATTTGTTGGTCCATTTATTCATTTCAATATATTCTTCCTTGAGTTCCCATTATGTCATAGGTACTCTTCCTATCGAGAAGCTTTCAAAAGTGAAATTCTGGCAATGTAGCCATTAAATATTCTTGATTAGGAAGAAAAAAAGTGTGTTTTTTGATAAAAGCCTAGAGTGAAACTTTACAGAATCTAGACTTTAAAACGTGTACACATACAGTGGAAAAGCACCTGTGCATGGAACTATGAATAAGTGACTAAAGAGCTAAAGCCTGGATGTGAAGGGAAGAACACCGAGAAAAAAAAACCCAGGCTGATAGGTTAAATAAAAATTTACATTTGGCTTCATCTGATTTCAAAGGAAGTGCTTTCGGTCCTAATGCCAGGGTTGCTTAAGTGATGAGCTCCTGTATCTAAATATATCCTATTAGGAATGGTGGGATAATATAGATTTTATGGGTCACATTTTTGCCCTTTTTTTTTCTGTCTTATGCTTCCAGTCCCTCCCCTTTCCCCTACACACACACACTCTGACCCTCACCTGTAGGCTGCTCCTAGTCCAAACATTCCGTGATTCTGAAATAGGCCATTCTTGTAGCCAGTCTACTTCTACCTGTGCCTTGATGATGATCTCTTGACATCTGCCTTTTGCTCTGAGTGAAATCCCAGTGCTGACAACCTGTCCCACAGTTTTTACACAATGAGAGTCAGCATTGCTTTGGCCAATTCAAACTCCAAGTATAATAACCTATTCTTTCTACATTGACCACTAAAGGCTGTGCCCTTCCTGTAGTCATACTGCCTTTAGTTTTTCCCATCACCAACGAGGCTGTCATTCTCTTTTTACAAAGGAGAAAACAGGGCTTAGTGGAGCTAAGGAACTTACCCAAAGCCATGTAGCCAAAAGGGATAGAATTCAAACCCAGTTTTCTACATTCCCTCTCCTTCATGCTACTTCCCCCAAATTCTTCACCTGAGCCATACTGGTGGTGACAAACTTCCAAATGTCACTTCCAGGCTCTCTTCACCGATAGAGGCTTCACCTTATTACTGTTGGACCCTATGCTCCAGCTTGCAAGGACTTATCATCTTTCAGGTGCTATCAAGAACTTTGAGTATAATGTGTTTCCTATGGCCTGGGCTGCCTCTCAATACCTGCCCTCAGTACCTGTCCTCTCCAACGAGTGGGTCTAAATCTATTCCTGCTCTCCCACAGTTTGCCTCATTCCATGTGGACAACACAGATATGCCCACCCAGGTTTTGAGATATGACTCTCTTTTCTTGAGATCCCTTTAGAAACTAAGATTTTCTTTTTGAGTCACTTGAAAAGAATCATGGTTTACTTCAAATGGCCAAGAGCTTGGGGTTCCAAGTCCAGGATGTACTTTGTTTCTGATACTGTCATGAACCTAATTCTGAGCCTTCATTTACTCACCTGAAAAACTGAAATAATAACAAACCTCTCAGGGTTTTGTAAGGACTAATGGGTTATTTATGCAAATCTCTTTTCAGAGTGATTAGCCTGAAGGTGCTCAATGTATGGCAGCTCCTATTATGATCATTATCCACATATTCATTATGGTAATCATCACTTCAGGGCAAGGAAAGTCCTAAGGGTGGACTGATGAGAAATCCTTATGATGTGAACTGAAGACAGGTACAAGCACTTCGCTTTACCTAGAGAAGGAGGTGGTGCAATTTACTGGAAAGGATTCTCAACAAAGCTGACTGCTCAGTCACTATTTAGAGATGATACCATTTTTTTTTCCAATCTCCTTTTTTAGTGAGAGCTGTCAGTGATCTTTTTAATTAGATGTCCTGTAAATTCTGGGGAAAGGTTTTGTAAATACACAAATTTGGGCCCCATCCCTGAGGACTGTTTCAGTCAGTCGAGGAGGGGCTTCAGGACTTGCATGCTGAGAAGCTGTGCGAGCAATTCCAGTGAGTACCGCTTGGTGGTGGTGCGCCTGGATCCGCAGATCCTTCCAGATTTGACATTCTGCCATTTCCTGGCAAAATTAAAGAAGAAAATAATATGAGAAGTACAATGCGGTGTGCCCAATTCTGGAGCATACATTTGTATTAGTTTGCTAGGGCTGTCATAACAGAGTACCACAGACTGAGGGGCTTTAACGACAAAAATTTACTTCTCACAGTTCTGAACGCTGGAAGCCCAAAGAGCAGCGGGTTTGGTTTCTCCGGAGGCCTCTCGCCCTGGCTTGCAGATGGCTCCCCTCTCACTGCGTCCTTACACGGTCTGTTCTCGGTTTGTGTGAATCCCTGGTGTCTCTCTCTTTCTGGGTCAAAATTTCCTCTCTGAGGGTAACAGTCAGATTGGATTAGGACCCACCCTACCAGCCTCATTTTAATGTAATTACGTCTTTAAATGTCCTATCTCCAAATACAGTCACATTCTGAGGTACTGGGGGTTAGGGCTTCAGTATTTGAATCTAAGGCGGGGAGGCATAATTTAGCCCAGAAAAACATACAAAGCCTTTGAAAACATACACAGTCACTTTTAGGAATTTATTTCAGGGAAAGAGAGAGAAAGAGAAGGCGGCCCAAAATTTTCCTCACAGCAGGAGTCCCGCCTATGCCTAGGGGGCATTTAGCCACTGTCTGGGTGAGCCTGAGGAAGCAGGGCCTCTGGAACCACATTTTTGTCTGCCCCCCTGACTAAACCAAGCTTTAGTGTCTGGTGTCTGCAGAAAGAGGGCCTGCAGGCAGAAGCTGAAGAAATTATTTTCATGAGGAGCCTTGTGGGATAAGCAACAATGTGTGGTCTGAATCCCTCTAAAACAAAATGACACAAAAGATAAGATGAGAGTTAGGCTTCCACCAAGTATGAAACAGAATGTCGATCATTTATAGCTTGTTGGGGACACCAGTGGTTTCCAGAGGATACCAATGTGCCCAGAGAATACTGACAAGAATGATTAGCCCAGACCCAAGCCAGCCTGTTAGTGAACATTAACATCCAGCCCTAGGGACCCTTAGGGATGTCAGAGACTGAGATTCTACATGAATGGGGGTGAGGAGAAGAGATGTCCTGTGAAGCAGATCTCTTCTTACAGCACCTGAAGAGACCCCAGGAAATGTGAGTATTGCTTACTATAGAAAAAAAGGGAAAAAATATCACAAATGTCCAACAATTAGGGGATAAGTACATGATTCTATGTTTATGTAAATATAATAGTATTCAGTTGTGAAAAATCATATTGTGGAAGAATATATACTCGAGAAATATTCACGATATGGTGCTACATAAAAAAATACAAGAACAGTACAGAGTAATAGCTTTATGATTTATAAAAATTATCAGTTACCTATTAAAAATGCCAGGTGCATGCATACCAAGTTGTGGTTATCTTGGGATGGGAGATTCGAGCTATTTTTTTTCTTAGTGATTTTCCGTGCTTTTTCAAGTTTTCTGCATTGTGCTTATAGGTTATTTATAAAATTTGAATTTTAAGAGAGTTTAATAAAAGAAAAACCAGCTCTGCTAAAATGGTATCCAGACTGATACCTGTCATTAGACTGTCTATGTGATTAGAGAAGGGACTGTTTTCTTTTTCTGTTAAAAAATTATGTCTTTTCTACTTTTTTCATTAAAATATCATTTTGAATAAAATGAAAAAAACAGCAGATGGAAATTTAAAGTGTATTTACTTGAAAAAAGAGCAAGTTGGTATCCATATGCCAACGTCATTGTTTAAACATTTTCTTATATTCATCTTCGGTCTCACTAAAGTCTGGGAATAACTGCAATAGGTATTTCATAATTTAACACACATACATCTTAAACATCTATGCCAAGAGTTTTTCCTTATGTTTTTTACACATCAGCCTATTATTTGTGTTTAAACTAGAGGACATTGTCATTCCTGTTCCACATTGGCCAAGAGACCATCAAGGCATTTGGATGCTATGCCCGCCTTCCTCTCTGACCTCCTATGCTGAATCATCAGAACAATGATTTCAAAACATTCTCTGGTTATATTTATACATAGCCACATGAATAAACATGTATACATATCTATTTATACAGATTCAATATGCATATTGCTTTTTTAACTTTCCTAATTCTGTACTTGACACATTTCGTGTGTGATGTCCAATGTTCTACAAACCCTTTCCTGATATGTAAAGCAGACAAGAGCCACCTTGCATCAATGTGTAATTTGATTCTTTTGTTTGTGAAGCAATCCTCCTGTCCTTTTCTTTATGAAATTTGACCTATGTCTCATTGTTTTCTTCTCTAAAAGGTCCATTTGAAATCTTTTAAATCTTCATTAATGTGTACCTTGTTTTACAGAACTAGTGTTTAGTTTTTTAAAAAAAGAGGACATAAAAAAGTGAGATGATATAAAAATGATTAATTCAAGCTGAATTCTTTGGAGAGAAGTAACTTATTCTTTTAGAATATACTATGAAAGATAAATCATAACTAGGACTAATTGAAATGTTGGTCAGAGTGCCTATAATTATATCAGATGTTCTAGGAAGAATCTTAATTTTAAAACCACAGTAATTAATATTCTGTGTGGAAATCACATACCTATGTGTATTTCAAAATACATATCTTTTGGATGTATTGAATACATATCATAACATTTAATACAGTGCAATGACTGCTTAATCAAACACACCTATAAAGGTAACATATTCCACTGGCAGGCAAGTTGATGGAGTGGGGGAGGGCAGGGCTGTGGTAGGACATCTGCGTGGAGCTAACAAAAGGCCCTGAAAGGGGTGTTCCGAGGCTGATGAACACAGGCTCACCTACTTTATTAATTTACGTAGGGATAGAGTGAAGTTCGCCTCCTAGAGACTCATCCAAGAATATATTGTTTTAGATGAGGAGAGGGCGAATGGCAACGCCAAAGGAGTTTATTTGGCTCTGATAAAATATAATGCTTTTATTGTGACCTGAATGGAGAAGAGGGAGATATCTTTATTGAAAAGAATTCCGCCCTTATTTTTTCTATTTTGTATTAATATGTCAAATTTTTCTCCAGATTTATGTAAATCCAAAGGTTTTTGTTCCTTTTCAAATCCTTGGTAGTTACTCAATATATTTTGAATGAATGCGTGGATGAATGAAAAGGAATAATGATGTTTTGAACTTTTAAAATTTGTTATGAAGAATTTCAAATCTAAACAAGTTGAGAGAATGTTATAATGAACTCTGAGGTACTCATCACTCGGATTCAACAGTTACCAATTTATGGTCGATCTTGTTTCATCCCTACTTGTTTGGGTACCCTAGCTGTGTTCTTTTAAAGCAACTTCAGATGCTTATTATTTCATCTGTAAATATTTTAATATGTATCTCCAAAAAAAATCAGGACTCTTTCTTTAAACATAACCATAATATCATACCAAAATTAACAATATCCTTGATACCTGGTCAAAGATTTCATGACTGTTTTGCACATAGTTTGCTTAAATTAGAATCCAAATAAGGCCCATACATTGCAATTGAATAACGTGTCTCTTAAGGCATATTTAATATATCTGTTCTCCATCTTTTTCTTCTTACCATTTATTTGTTGAGGTTTGTCCTGTAGTTTTTCATCTATGGATTTGGCTGTTCATATCCCCTTGGTATTAAGAATGCTTTATTTTCCTTTTATTTTCCACGAATTAGTAGCGTGATATAGATGCTTGATCAGACTCAGGCTTGACTTTTTTTAGTAAGAATATTTTACAAGTGACATTGTGTACATCCATCAGGAGGCATATAATGTCTGGTTGTCTCTCTTTTTGAGATGTTAACAGCCATTAATGATCATTGCCTCGATCCATTAATTCATTAAGAGCTTCAGAATGCACTATTCTATTATTCTTTCTTCATTTACTAGCTTGAATACTTCTCTACAGAAACATTCTTTATCAGCTATGTATTTACCTTGTGGCATAGTTAGCACAATTAAGGAAGAATAAATCCTTAATTCTTTTTCTGTATTAACCCGTTTTGAAAATAATGAATTAGATCTCTAACATTTTCAAAAACATAACTAATGAATTTTTTGAAGTGTCATTATCTACTTATGAATTCAAACATACTTGGTAAGTTTCGATTCATTTTAGATATTGTATTATTGTATTGCTCCTCAAATTATTCTATCATTAGCTAGTGGGGGCCTTTTCAAGCTGGCTGTTGCGTCCATTTGACAAAGTTCGAATAGTCCTAATCATGTTCTTCTTATTCTTGTGTGACAAGATGTCATATATTTCTTGACCCATATCTGGGATCAGCCATTTTTCCAAGGAGCCCTGGATCTTTTGAAAGGGAAGTAGTGTGTGAAGATCACCATCTGGATGGTGGGGGTGGCTATGGCTTCTGGATTGGCCATTGCTTCTAGGCTTTTCCAGTGGACAGAACTAAGGAATAAGAATTTTTTTTATGGCAAAACACATCACGATTTCACACTATTTCCAGGTCAAATTCAGGACTATAGACTTTTTATTGAAACTCTTCTTATATCTGCATTCCTTTGTTCCACACAAACCTTCCTGATTCTAAGCAGCACTAATATATTTACTTTCTTTACTCCACAGTAAATATACAACAGAATCAGAAAAATAATATGAAGACTACAACCAACAATGTGATTACTGAAAATAGTTTAAGTTGTATTTGCCATTTTTTTTGGTCCTTAGAATATATAGTTGTCTCTTAGTATTTCTGGGGAACCAATTCCAGGACCTCCATGGAGTACTAAAATCTGAGGATGCTCAAATCTTCTATATAAAATGGCATGGTATTTGTATAACCTATGTACATCCTTCCATATACTTTAAATCATCTCTAGATTATTTGTAATACCTAATACGATGTACATGATATGTAATCAGTTGTAACACTGTACTGTTTAGGAAATAATGACAAGAAAAATAAGTCTGTACCTGTTCAGTACAGACAATTTTTTTCTGAGTATTTTTGATCTGTGTTTGGTTGACTGTATGGATACAGAAACCACAAACAAGGAGGGCCAAGTATTCCACTAGGGGTAAATATTCAAAACACTACATTTTAAAGTTACGTGGGACATTTCCATTCTGTGTGGTTATGCCACCAAACTAGGTAAGCAGCTAATATAACACACACACACACACATACACATTTTACTGTACACTTCCCCAACTTACCTTTTTTGCCTAGCATTGTGCACTAGATATCATTCTATATTAGTGTATAGAGATACTCCATATTCCTCTTTAATATGCCATTCTGTGGATGTGCCAAAACTTATTTATCTTTTCCCTAGTGATCTGGGTTGTTTACAGTATTTTGCATTTACGAATTTTTTAATAAACCATTTTAATGAATGGTTTTGTGAATTTGATGCATTTGAATGTCTTTATATTTTGCTAGTGGATATTTGTGATAGAGTTTCATAAGTAGCATTTTTATATCAAAGGGTAAATGTGTTAGAACATTTACTGCCAATCTCCAAGCATGGTGGTTCACCTGTAATCTCAGAGCTTTGGGAAGTGAGTTGGAAGGGTTGCTTGAGGCCGGGAGTTCAAGATCAGCCCGGATGACATAGTGAGATTCTGTCTCTACAAAAAAAAATTCTTACAAATTAGCTGGGTGTAGTAGCTCACACCTGTAGTCCTAACTACTAAGGAGGCTTAGGTGGAAGGACCACTTGAGCCCAGGAGTTCGAGGTTACAGTAAGCTATAATTGCACCACTGCACTTCAGCCTGGGTGACAGAGTGAGACCCTCACCAGTCACTAGAATCTGGTTTGAGCCACTGCACCTGGCTTTGTTTCTTTTCGACTAACATGTTTGCTTTTATCTCTATCCCATTTTTCTATAGGATTTTGTGCCTTTGACTTCTCAGTTTTTAGAAGTGTTCTATATATTTAATTACTAACTCTTTATGACACAAGTTGCAACTATTTTATTCAGTTTGCTGTTCAACTTTTTACTTTGCTTATCATGTTTATTTTGTATTCAATTTCTAAAAATTATGTATTATTAAAGGTATCACTTTTTCCCTTTTTTCTTCTGGTCAAATCATAGTTTGGAAAGTAGCCTTCTTCCCAAATTAAAGAGAAATTATCCCATGTTTTTTCAAATCTTATTTCTAGGACTTGCATGGTTTCATTAGAGTTTAACATTTAATTCTGCTACATTTGAATTTGCTTTTGTGTGTGGTATGAAGAATGGATCCAATACTATCTTTTTCCATGTGGTTCTCTACTTATCCCAATACTTTTTATTAGAAAGTATATCTTTTTCCCATTGATCTGAGATACTACCTTTTTCATGTACATTTCCAAATGCATTGGATTAATTTCTGAATTTTCTGGTTTGTTCACTGGTCAGTCTATTCCTACCATAATGGTTTACTTATAGAAACTTTAACTATATTTTAATATTTAATAAGGCTAGACTACTCTTCCCCTATCCGCAACCCCATTGTTCCTCTTTTTCAGGGCTTTCCAGGTTATTGTTCTTCCAAATAATATTTATAATCATTTTGTTCAACTCCTGAAAAAAGCATGATGGTATTTTATTAAAATCACATTGCATTTAAATATTGTACTGAATGACAATTGACATCTTCAGAATATTGAGCTTTATAATCTAAAACCACAGGATGTCTTTCCATTTGTTCATCTCTATTTTTTTTTTATTTTGGGGGGATGTTTTGTAGTTTTCCTTACATGAATTTGAGACATTTTCTAGTCAAGTTTACTTCTGGATATTTATTTTCCTTTTTGGTCATCCTATAAGATGTCTTCTACTGCATATTCTAGCTGTTGTGTTTGTACCAATGAAGGCTATTGATTTTTGCATGATGACTTTGTAAACTGCTACTGTACTAAATTCTGCTATTGTTCGAAACAGCTTTTTATTTGTTCTTTTGCATTTTTCATGTATACAGTTGTACTGTTTCCCTTTCTTTCTTTTCTTTCTTCCTTTCTCAGTAATTAGGATGTTTAGATTATATGTTTCTATTAGGGTAAGTTATATTTTTCTAGAAAATAACCTATTTTATCTAGCTTTTCAAATTTATTTGTATTGAGTTGTGCAAAGTAGTCCTATTTTTAAAACAGTTTCCCTCATTTTGATAACTATTTTCCACTTATTTATTTTGCATATTCATACTCTCAACGTTTTTCCTTTTTAATACTTTTTCCACTGAAGTATAATATACTAAAAGAGAATAAATCATTAAGTATACGTATCAGTGAATTTTCACAAAGTGAACATACCTGTGTAACCCCTAACATATCAAGAAATAGAGCATCCATGGAAATAGAACATCAAGAAACCCTACTCTGTTCCCTCACAGTCACTACGGCTTCTGTACTCCCCAGAGGGTACCACTATCTGACTTTCAAACCTACAGGTTTATTTCACCTGTGCGCCAACTCTATATAAGTGAAATTATAGTCTTGCTTCTCTTTTATGCTACCTTCTTTCACTTAACCTTACACTTGTAAGATTCTTCCATGTTGCAGCATGTAACAAGTTTATTCATTTTCATTGCTGAATGAAATTCCATTTATTAATATACCAAAATTTAATATCTGATCTGTTGATTAACATATAGATTGTTTCCAGTTAGTGACAATTAGGAATAACACTACTATGAACATTCTTATACATACTTTCTGGTACATATATACACATTTCTGGGTGGTATATACCCATGAGACGATTTGCTGGGCAATGTATCATGTCATGTGTTCCGCTTTGGTAGATACTTCCAAACAGTTTTTCAAAGTGATTGTTCCAATTTATGGTCCCCCAAACAGTGTGTCAGAGTTTCTATTGCTCCACTTAAACTTGGTATTATCAATATTCTTAAATTTAATTATTGTAGTTTTAGATTTGCACTTTCCTGATGATGAATGAACATTTTTTTCACGTTTTATTATCTGTTTAGAGTTTATCTTTGTGAGATGCCTGTTCAAGTCCTTTGCCCATGTTTGTATTGGATTGTCTGTCTTATTAAAAGGAAACTAATTCTTTATATGTTCTTTATATTAAAGAAATTTTTTACATGTTCTGATGCTTTGTCAAATGTATGTATTGCAAATATGGACTCCTGCTCTGTATCTTGCCTTTTAACTCTCTAAATGAGTCTTTTGATGAGCAGGAGTTCTTAAGTTTTATATAATCCAATTCATAATTTTTCCTTTATGGTTATTGCTTTTATTTTCCTGTTTGATCAGTCTTTGCCTATGATGAGATCATGCGGTATTCTCGTATGTCATATTCTAAATTTCCCTTTCAGATCTGCTAACCATCTAGAGTTGATTCTTTACATGACACATGTGGGAATCAAGATTAATTCTTTTCTGTATGGGTAGTTAATTGGTCCACCATTATATGTTGCCAATTCTCTTTTACCAACAATTCTGCAATGCCACCTATGTCATAAATCACGTGTGTATGTCAGAATCTATTTCAGTACTGCCTTTTCTGCTTCACTGGTCCATTTGCCTAAGCTTACGCTAGTGCCACCTTGTCTTAATTAATAAAGCATGATATTCAGTGGTGTTGAGTCTCCAAATGTATTCTTCAAAACTACTTTTTCTGTTCTTGGTTCTTTGCAACTTTTTTCTTCTTTTTTTTAGGAACAGGGTCTTGTTGTGTCACACAGGCTAGAGGGTAGTTGTGCAACCATAGCTCACTGCAGCCACAAACTCCTGGGCTCAGGCAATCCTTCTGCCGTGGACTCCCAAAGTGCTGGGATTACAGGCATGAGTCACTGTGCCTGGCCTTGTTGATTGCATTTCAAAAATTAATTTTAAAAACTCGTCAATTTCCCTCAATCCTCCCAAAAAACTTTGCTGGGATTTTTATTGTAGTTGCATTGAATTTAGCAATTGATTTGGGGAAGAACTAATACGTTTACAATACCTAGTGTTCTAAGAATCCGGAAATAAAGCCACATACCTACAGACATCTGATCTTTGACAAAGTTGAAAAAAATAAGGAATGGGGAAAAGACTCCTTATTCAATAAATGGTGCTGGGATAGCTGACTAGCCATATGTAGAAGAATGAAACTGGACCCCTACCTTTCAATATATACAAAAATTAACTCAAGATGGATTAAAGACTTAAATGTAAGACCTCGAACTTCTAGACTTCTGGAAGAGAACTTAGGAAACACCATTCTGGGCATGAGCCTTGGGAAAGAATATATGATTAAGTCCTCAAAAGCAATTGCAACAAAACCCAAATTGACAAGTGGGACCAAATTAAACTAAAGAGCTTCTGCACAGCAAAATAAACTACCAACAGAGTAAATAGCAACCTACAGAATGGGAGAAAATGTTTGCAAACTATGCATCTGACAAAGGTTTAATGTCCAGAATCTGTAAGGAAGTTAAACAATTCAACAAGCAAAAACCACATAATCCCATTGAAAAATGGGCAAAGGACATGAACAGATACTTCTCAAAATAAGACATACAAACAGCCAACAAACATGTGAAAAAATGTTCCACATCACTAATCATCAGAGAAATTTAAATCCAAACCACAATGAGATACCATCTCATACCAATCAGCATGGCTATTATTAAAAAGTTAAAAAACAACAAAGGCTGGCAAGGCTATGGAGAAAAGGGGACACTTAGGCACTGTTAGTGGGAAGGTAAATTAGCTCAGCCACTGTGGAAAGCAGGTTGGATATTTCTTAAAGAATTTAAAATGGAACTACCTTTCAACCCAGCAATCCCATTACTGAGTAATTATCCTAAAGAAAATAAATTGTTCTACCAAAAAGACAGGCACTTGCATGTTCATCACAGCACTACTCACAGAAGCAAAGACATGGAATCAACCTAGGTGCCTATCAATCATGGATTAGATAAAGAAAATGTGGTACATGTACACCATAGAATACTACACAGCCATAAAAAAACCCCAAACCTGTTCCTTTGCAGCAACATGGGTGCAGCTGGAGGCCATTATCCTAAGTGAATTAATGCAGGAACAGAAAAGCAAATACTGCATGTTCACACTTATAAATGGAAGCTAAACACTGAGTACTCCAGGTCATAAGAGATTGTGACTACAGAAACTGGGGACTACCAGAGTGGGGAGGAAAGCCGGGGAGGAAGGATTGGGAAACTACCTCTTGGGTACTATGCTCAGTACTTGAGAGAAGGCATTCATCATACCTTTAGTGCTAGCATCACACAACATACCTAGGTAACAAACCTCCGTATGTACCACTTAAATATAAAAGAAAAGTTGAAATTATTAAAAAAAAATAAAAATAGAGTTCTCTAAAGTTTCGTGCATATTAGATTTTCTGAGATTTATTCCAAGGTATTTAATGTTTTTGTAAATGCTATTTTAAAATTTAGTTCTCTAATAGTTCTATTTACATATAAAATACAGTTAGTTTTTGTAAATTGGGTATTGAGATCTTGCTAAATGCATTTATTAAATATAATAATTTATCTCTAAATTATTTTGTTTTTTTTCATGCACAGTCGTTCACTTGCAAATAAGGACAGAGCTCTATTGCTCTCTCTAGTATGATATTGAGTAGAAGTTGAGATAACAAGCATCTTTCCTTTATTTTTGATCTTAGAGGAAAGTTTTTGTACTTCAATGTTAAGTATTCAGTTTACAGTAGTATGGTTTTTTGTTTTAAGACACCCTATATCAGATTGAGGAGGTTTCCTCTTATTCCTAGTTTTTTTAAATGAACAGATCATGAATTTTATTAAATTCTTTTTCTGTAACTGTGAAGTGATAATACAATTTTTCTTCTAATTTTTAGTGTAATGAGTTACTTTAGTTGATTTACTTAAATTGAGGTAAAATTTATATATATTAAAATGCACAGATTTTCATAGTATAGCTTGGAAAGCTTTCAGATCTGCCAACCATCATTTAGATCAAGATTTAGACTATTTTACACCCCAGAAAGTTTATTTGTGCCCACTTGCAGTCAATATTCAAAGGTAACCACTATTCTAATTTTTTTTTTTTTTTTTCCTCCAGATGGAGTCTTGCTTTGTCATCCAGGCTGGAGTATAATGATGGAATCTCGGCTCACTGCAACCTCTGCCTGCCTCCCAGGTTCAAGCGATTACCAGGCCTCAGCCTCCTGAGTAGCTGACAGGTGCACACCGTGCCTGGCTAATTTTTTTGTATTTTTAGTAGAGATGGGGTTTCACCATGTTGACCAGGCTGGTCTTGAACTCCTGACCTCAAGTGATCTGCCCACCTCGGCCTCCCAAAGTGCAGGGACTACAGGTGTGAGCCACTGTGCCTGGTCATTATTCTAATCTTCATTACCATGCATTTGTTTGCTTGCTAACTTTATATAAATAAAATCATACAGTATATACTTTTGGAGTCTGGGTTTTCTCCTAATATAATATTCTTGACCCAAGTGTTATTTAATAACGTGTGTTTTAATTTCTAGGTGAAAAGTCCTTTTTGGTTTTTGATCTTGTTAATTTTTGCATTTTAGTCAAAGAATATTATGTATATTATTTCCTCTTCTTTTTTTAAAACAACCAAGTAATCAAGTTTTATTTAGTATCAGCAGCATGTTTGCCATTTTCCAGTGCTTCTCATCCCTTCATGCATTACCATACTTCCATCTGAAATAATTTCTATTTTGCCAAAAGAACTTAATTTGGTATTTCTTTTAGTTTAGACTTCCTGACTATGAATTCTCTTAGGTTTTGTTTGTCTGAAATCATTTTTATTTTACCTTCTTTCTAGAAGATTATTTGCACCAGTAATAAAATTTCATGTTGGCAGTCATTTTCCTTTCAGCTTTGACTTTTATCGTTTTGGTAAAAACTCAGCTTTCAGTCTTTTTGGTAGCTGCTCTAAAAATAATATCTTATTTTCTCTGGCCACCTTTAAGATTTCTCTTTGTCTTTGGTTGCCCAGCTATAGTTCTGTTTCTATTTATCCTATATGGGTTCATAAATTTTTTTGAATCTGTGGGCATATTCTTACCTAGTTGCATCTACAATATTGCTTTTTCTTTTTCTTTTTTTTATTATACTTTAAGTTCTAGGGTACATGTGCACAATGTGCAGGTTTATTACATATGTATACATGTGCCATGTTGGTGTGCTGCACCCATTAACTCGTCATTTACATTAGTTATATCTCCTAATGCTATTCTCTCCCCTCCCCCCACCCCATGACAGGCCCCAGTATGTGATGTTCCCCACCCTGTGTCCAAGTGTTCTCATTGTTCAATTCCCACCTATGAGTGAGAACATGCGGTGTTTGTTTTTCTGTCCTTGTGATAGTTTGCTCAGAATGATGGTTTCCAGTTTCATCCATGTCCCTACAAAGGACATGAACTCATCCTTTTTAATGGCTGCATAGTATTCCATGGTATATATGTGCCACATTTTCTTAATCCAGTCTATCATTGATGGACATTTGGGTTGGTTCCAAGTCTTTGCTATTGTGAATAGTGCTGCAGTAAACATACGTGTGCATGCCTCTTTATAGCAGCATGACTTATAATCCTTTGGGTATATACCCAGTAATGGGATGGCTGGGTCAAATGGTATTTCTAGTTCCAGATCCTTGAGGAATCGCCACAATGACTTCCACAATGGTTGAACTAGTTTACAGTCCCACCAACAGTGTAAAAGTGTTCCTATTTCTCCACATCCTCTCCAGCACCTGTTGTTTCCTGACTTTTTAATGATTGCCATTCTAACTGGTGTGAGATGGTATCTCATTGTGGTAGCATTTCTCTGATGGCCAGTGATGATGAGCTTTTTCTCGTGTGTCTGTTGGCTGTATGAATGTCTTCTTTTGAGAAGTGTCTGTTCATATCTTTCACCCACTTTTTGATGGGGTTGTTTGATTTTTTCTTGTAAATTTGTTTAAGTTCTTTGTAGATTCTGAATATTAGCTCTTTGTCAGATGGGTAGATTGTAAAAATTTTCTGCCATTCTGTAGGTTGCCTGTTCACTCTGATGATAGTTTCTTTTGCTATGCAGAAGTTCTTTAGTTTAATTAGATCCCATTTGTCAATTTTGGCTTTTGTTGCCATTGCTTTTGGTGTTTTAGTCATGAAGTCCTTGCCCATGCCTATGTCCTGAATGGTATTGCCTAGGTTTTCTTCTAGGGTTTTTATGGTTTTATGTCTAACATTTAAGTCTTTAATACATATTGAATTAATTTTTGTATAAGGTGTGAGGAAGGGATCCAGTTTCAGCTTTCTACTTATGGCTAGCCAGTTTTCCCAGCACCATTTATTAAATAGGGAATCCTTTCCCCATTTCTTGTTTTTGTCCGGTTTGTCAAAGATCAGATGGTTGTAGATATGTGGTATTATTTCTGAGGGCTCTGTTCTGTTCCATTGGTCTATATCTCTGTTTTGGTACCAGTACTATGCTGTTTTGGTTACTGTAGCCTTGTAGTATAGTTTGAAGTCAGGTAGCGTGATGTCTCCAGCTTTGTTCTTTTGGCTTAGGATTGTATTGGCAATGCGGGCTCTTTTTTGGTTCCATGTGAACTTTAAAGTAGTTTTTTCCAATTCTGTGAAGAAAGTCATTGGTAGCTTGATGGGGATGGCATTGAATCTATAAATTACCTTGGCCAGTATTTCTTCTTTTTAGAATGCGTGGACATTTTCTTTTTTACCCATGTCTAGGAATATGATTTTTTTTTTTTTAAAATAATGAAACAGAGATGTATTCTAATATGTGGTCTTCTTAGAAGAAGGCTCAGGTGTTTGAAGAAGTTCTTGAATCATCTCAGTGTTCCTTTGGGGTAGGTGGATAAAGCAGGTAATATGTTCTACTAATCTTTTTCAGTGTCATAATTGTATTATACTACTACATTAGAAATTCAGTATCCTGACATCAAGCTGTATTATAAGGCTACAGTAATCAACACAGCATGATATTGGTACAAAAACAGACACAGAGACCAATGGAACAGAATAGAAAGCCCAGAAATAATGTCACACACCTACAACCATCTGATCTCTGATAAAGCCAACAAAAACAAGCAATGGGAAAGGACTCCCTATTCAATAAATGATGTTGGGTTAACTGGCTAGCTATATGCAGAAGATTGAAACTGCATATACAAAAATTAACTCAAGATGGATTAGAAACTTAAACGTAAAACATCAGACTCTAAAAACCCTGGAAGATAACGTAGGAAACACCACTCGAGACATAGGACCTAGCAAGGATTACATGTGAAGACTCCAAAAGCAATTGCAACAAAATCAAAAATTGAGCAATGGGACCTAATTAAACTAAATGACATCTCCACAGCAAAAGAAACTATCAACAGAGCAAACACACAACCTATAGAATGGGAGAAAATATTTGCAAACTATGCATCTGACAAAAGTTTACCATCAAGAATCTATAAGAAACTTAAATAACAAGTGAAAAAGCAAACAGCCCTACTAAAACCATGTGCAAATGATATGAACAGACACTTCTCAAAAGTAGACATACATGTGGCCAAGAAGCATATAAAAAATGCTCCACAACACTAATCATCGGAGAAATACAAATCAAAACCACAATGAGATATCATCTCATACTAGTCAGAATGGCTATTATTAAAAAGTCAAGAAATAACCGATGCTGACAAGGTTGCAGAGACAAGGGAACACTTATACACTGCTGGTGGGAATGCAAATTAGTTCAGCCATTGTGGAAAGCAGTTTGAAGACTGCTCATAGAACTTGAAACTACCATTTGACCCAGCAATTTCATTACCGGGTATATACCGAAAGGAATATAAGTTGTTCTACCATTAAGACACATGTACGTGTTTGTTCATTGCAGCACTTTTCACAATAGCAAAGACATGAATGAAATCTAGATGCCCATCAATAGTGAAAATATGGTAAATATACACCAAACGCCATGGAACACTACACAGCCATAAAAAAGAACAAAATCATGTTCTTTGCAGCACATGGATGGAGCTAGAGGCCATTGTTCTAAGGAAACTAACACAGGAACAGAAAACCAAATACGGCATGTTCTCATTTAAAAGTCTGACCTAAACAACGAGAACACATGGACACATAGAGGGGAACAACATACACTGGGACCTACTTGAGAGTGAAAGATGAGAGGAGAGAGAGGATCAAAAAAAAAAAAAAAATACCTATTGGGTACTATGTTTCATCACTCAGGTGATGAAATAATCTGTATGCCAAACCCTCGTGACACACAGTTTACCTATATAACAAACCTGCACCTGTAACCCTGAACCTAAAATAAAAGTGATAAAAAAAGAAATCCAGTAAAACTATTAATATTTAATTTTAGAACTTACCTGAAGTTTTGCTTCTTGAGATGTTGTTCTATAATAGAGAGCTCCAGGTCTTTCAAAGTCCCCCTCAGCCCTTTACTACCTCTAATGCTTAGTGGCTTAGAATTACTTGTCAGTTTCCTTACCAATAAAATGGAAATAACAGTATCTATTTAATATTGTTATTGTGATGACTGAATGAAATAACTGATAAAAGCATCTGGTAAGTGGAGTAGGTATTAAATAACTAGCAGCTATGGCTATAATTGTTATTATCTTTAAATGAGCCTTGTTCACGTGCTATTCTCACCAACACATGAGGAAATGACTTCTAGCTCTAGACTGACTAAGCCGCAATTGATTCTGGATCAAGAGGAGCAAACAGTCCCCAGTCAAGCCTTCTTTCTCTGAATTGAGATAGTATCCTCCATTCAAATCCAAGTTCTCCAGAAAAAGCATCACAGTAAACCATAGCAGTCCCTTAAATATTTGTGTGATATATTGGATGATTCTTTCCAACATAAGCATGCATCAAGGGCCAGTTGGGTAATTAGGGAACTTAGGGAAAAGGTCCTTGTAAAAGAATGGAAAGAAGGGCATGAATGCAAGTGGCAAAAAAGATGACGATCTTTGCATTCTTTTTAATTTTGTCCAGAAATGGGCCCTGCTACGAATCACTAGTTGAAGCTAGCAATCAGTTTTCATTCACAAAGAGCACTGTCAGGTGCCCCAGAGATTGAAGCCTCTGCCTCTGGATTTTTCTTCTGTAGCACTCCAAAATTATACCTTTCCTTCACCTCTGTGATACCTTTAGTTTGTCCTTTTGGCTTGTAGCCAGATTCTTGTGCTCACACAGTCTCATTCATGACTATCTTCCAATTTGAGAAGAATGAAGATTTGGGTGAAGGAGGGGTCAATGCAGTGGGAAGAAAGGAGATGTAGATGTGTCGCAGGGAAACTCCTACCTGTGACATTCCTGTACTTTTCAAGGTTACAGGGATCAAGCTGCTTGCAGTCAGTTGTGAAGAGAAGGCTTTCTTCTCTCCTGTTGTGATTGCAGCCTGGAATGACTGGTTGTGATAATAACAGTGTGCTCCAGGGCTGATTGACGCGGTGACAGCACCAGGCTCTGCATGAGACCCACTGCCAAGCCTTAGGACCTCACTGGGACTGTTGACAACCTCTTTTTCTACTTGACTCATATTGCAATCACCTGAGAAGTATGTTGTCCAAAATTTCAAAGAGAGCCAAGCAAAATTAATGGGCCAGAGGCAGCAATGAGTGAGCATTATTCGTTGACAGGCAAAAATGTCAGATGGAAAAAAAATAAAAAGTCAACCAAAGGAGCAAAGGACTTGTAAGATGTGGCTGCTGTGAAACATGGTTATATTCAAGACCTAATGGGTTCAGCTGGTTTTGTACGGCTTATCTATGTTGCTATTTATCATCTTAATAGCAAAATTATCATTAGGTAAATCTGCAAGTAGATAGTTCATCCACTGGTCAGTGCTTGGTCATGATAGGCCTATCTTTTCTAGGTTTAAAACTCTTTTTAAAAATCCTGTCTAATTAAACTGACTTCAAAGTATAGGTGCCATGTGTACACGTGTACTTGTGTTTGTGTTCAGCAGCTTTTTTTCCAACTTTTATTTTAGGTTCAAGAGGTACATGTGCGGGTTTGTTTTATGGGTAAATTAATTGCATGTCATGGAAGTTTGGTGTACAGCTTATTTCATTACCCAGGTAATGAGCACAGTACCCAATATATGGACAGGTAGTTTTTCGATTCTCACCTTTCTCCCACCTCCATCCTCAAGTAGGTCCTGGAGTCTATTGTTCCCTTTGGTTTTTGTCTGCGTGTACTCAATGACTAGCTCCCACTTATGAATGAGAACATGTAGTGTTTGGTTTTTCTCTTCCTGTGTTAATTTGCTTAGGACAATGGCCATCAGCTCCATTCATGTTGCTGCAAAGAACATGATTTTGTTCTTTTTTATGACTGTGTAGTATTCCGTGGTGTATGGTATATGTGTACCATATTTCACCATTGATGGGCATCTAGATTGAGTTCATGTCTTTGCTATTGTGAAAAGTGCTGCAATGAACAAACACGTACATGTGTCTTTATGGTAGAACAATTTATATTCCTTTAGGTATATAAATGAACAAACATGTAGATGTGTATTTATGGTAGAACAATTTATATTCCTTTAGACATATAAATGAACAAACACATACATGTGTCTTTATGGTAGAACAATTTATATTCCTTTAGGTATATAAATGAACAGAACAACCATGTGCATGTGTCTTTATGGAAGCACAATCTATATTCCTTTCAGTATTTACCCAGTAATGAGATTGCTGGGTTGAATGGTAGTTTTAAGTTCTTTGAGAAATATTCAAACTGCTTTCCACAATGTCTGAACTAATTTACATTCCCACCAGCAGGGTATAAATGTCCCCTTTCTTCCGCTTCCTTGCCAGCATCTGTTATTTTTGACTTTTTAGTAATAACCATTTTGATGGGTGTGAGATGGTATCTCACTATGGTTTTGATTTGCATTTCTCTGATGATTAGTGATGTGGAGCATTTTTTCATAGACTTGTTGGCCACATATATGTCTTCTCTTGATAAGTATCTGTTCATGTCCATTGCACATTTTTTAGTGGAATTATTTGGTTTTGCTTCTTAATTTAAGTTTCCTATAGATTCTGGATATTAGACCTTTATCAGATGCATAGTTTGCAAGTCTTTTCTCCCATTCTAGTGAGAAAATATTTGCAAACTACCATCTGACAAATTGTGCATCTGTCTGTTTACTCTGTTGACAGTTTCTTTTGTTGTGCAGAAACTCTTTAGTTTAATTAGTCCCCATTTGTCAATTTTTGGTTTTGTTGCAATTGCTGTTGGAGTTTTTGTCATGAAATCTTTGTCAGGGCTCATGTCCAGAATGGCATTTTCTAGGTTATTTTCTAGGGTTTTCATAGTTTTATAGTTTCACATTTAAGTTTTAATCCATCTTGAGTTGATTTTTACATATGGTTAAAGGAAGGGATCCAGTTTCAATCTTCTGCATATGGCTAGCCTGCTATCCCAACACCATATATTGAATAGGGAGTTATTTCCTCATTGCTTGTTATTGTCGACTTTGTTGAAAATCAAATAGCTCTAGGTGTGTGGCTTTACTTCTTAGTTCTCTATTCTGTTCCATTGGTCTATGTGTCTGTTTTTGCACCAATATCATATACTATTTTGGTTACTGCAGCCTTGCAGTATAGTTTGAACTCAGGTAGTGTGATGCCTCTGGCTTTATTCTTTTTCCTTAAGATTGCTTTGGCTATTTGGGATCTTTTTTGATTTCATAAGAACTTTAGAACAGTTTTTTCTAATTCTGTGAAAATTATCATTGTAGTTTGATAGGAATAGCGCTGGATCTGTCAATTGCTTTGGGTGGTATGGCCTTTTTAACAATATTGATTCTTCCCATCCATGAACATGGGATGTTTTCCCAATTTGTTTGTATTGTCTCTGATTTCTTTCAACAGTGTTTTGTAATTCTTATCGTAGAGGTCTTTCACCTCCCTTGTTTCTGTGTTCCTAGGTGTTTTATTCTTTTTGTGGCTATTGTGAACATTATTGCATTCTTGATTTGGCTCTTAACTTGGATGTTTGGCATATAGAAATACTACTGATTTTTGTATATTGATTTTGTATCTTGAAACTTTACTGAAGTCATTTATCAGTTCCAGGAGTCTCTGGGCAGAGACTATGGGGTTTTCTAGATATAGAATCACGTCGTGTGCAAAGAGAGATAGTTTGACTTCTTTTCTTATCTAGATGCCATTTCTTTCTTTCTCTTGTCTGATTGCTCTGGCTAGGAAGTCCTATTTATACCAATTTTTACATACTTACAGATATAACTAGTTGACTTTTCAAATTTGTTGAGTTTTAGAAATGATTTCATATATTTTAGTTCTAACTTGTAACTTAATTTTCATTATTAGTTGAGCACTGACATAATCAGTGCAGGAATCAACAACAGGGGTTGGAAGATGAAGTAAGATAGTGCTGTCAACCTAAGATGAGAATAGCTGGATCTGAATTCTGATGAAGATCCAGAAATTATCCTTGTCAATCAGTGCTGGGAGTCATCATCTCTTGAGGGAGAAACTTACACTAAGTCCAGGGCACACAAGAATCATGCAAACCAGAATGCCCATTTTACGAATTTGATGAGGCATATGTCCAGATAATTTAGATTGGCATAAAATTCTCTTCCTATAATCAAAGTATATGAGGATCCAAATCATAATTAGATGCCAGTTTTTGAACTTTTAAAGAAATTACCCTCAGGAATGAGAAATTGTCAAAAACCTGGGTGAATTATCTATTCCCTTCTTACAGGCAGGTCTACAGGGGAAATAGGATATTGATTGATGAACAGAGTGTCAGAACAAAGAGTTTTATGTTAACTGAATATTTAAACACATCAGCCAAAAACAATATGAGATATCTATCTAATGCAAGCAGTCACCTTTATCTCAAACCAGGAACCAGATACTCCCAAATCACATAGGTAAGACTTTCTCTTCCAATGACAGAGCTTGGGTAGACATGACCAGTGCCTGTCTCTGGGGTCTCTCTCTCTTTTTTTCTTTTCTTTTCTTTTTTTTTTTTTGGAGACAGAGTCTCTCTCTATTGCCTAGGCTGGAGTGCAATGATGCAATCTTGGCTCACTGCAACCTCCGCCTCCAGGGTTCAAGCGATTCTCCTGCCTTAGCCTCCTGAGTAGCTGGGATTACAGGCATGCGCCACCACATCCGGCTAATTTTTGTATTTTTAGTAGAGATGGGGTTTCACCATGTTCAGGTAGTCTCGAACTCCTGACCTCATGATCCTCCCTCCTCGGCCTTCCAAAGTGCTGGGATTACAGGCGTCAGCCACTGTGCCCAACCTCTGGGGTCTCCTTTTTACCCCATGGCTAAAACACTCTACCTCTTCCCACCCAAATCAATACACAAACCTACCTCTAATTGTCACAGTAATTGTTTTGTTTCTCAATATATACTTAGAAATGGAATTGCTGGGTCAAAGAGTGAGCCTAGTTCTATAGGCAACATCAACTGTTCCCCCAAAATGAATGTATCAATTTGCACTTTGTCAGCAGGGCTATGTTTCCTTTGATTCACATTCTAGTCAACCTTGGCATTTTTAATTTTGAGCCAAAAAAAAAAAAATTGTAAAATGATATATCTTTTCTTAACTTATATTTCCTTGATTATTAGTAAAATTGAGTATCTTTTTATTTGTTCCTAGGAAGATACGATGATTCTATTTGCCTCTATTGAAATTACTACATGGAATTTTCTTTAGCCAGTTTACACAGTAAATTACAATAAGAGATTTTCCTGTGTTTAACTCACATTACATTCAACCTGCCATAAAATAGCATCTTTCGGAAAATCATTAGACTTGGTTTGATAACATTTCCTTTAGGGTTTTTACATTGAAGTTCAAAGGTGAACTCAGCCTGTAATTTAACTTTTTAAAATTGTCCTTGTCTGATCTGTTCTTGTCAAGATCACACACATCTCAAAGCCTGTTTTTCTCTATTCAGAAAGAGCCTGGTAATTTGTTTTTAAGAAGATTTCGAACTGCAGATTCATTTTTTTCCATTGTTTTAGAACCTTTCAGCTTTTCAATAATTGAGTCAGACTTATCACTTCTTTCTTTCCTAGAATGTGTTATTTTTGCCTACTTGTACAATTTTTAATTTTTAGTGTATTAATTTTTTTGTTTGTTTGTTTTTGTTTTTTGAGACGGAGTCTCACTCAGTCGCTGAGGCGGGAGTGCAGTGGCGCAATCTCGGTCCACTGCAAGCTCCGCCTCCCAGGTTCTCGCCATTCTCCTGCCTCAGCCTCCCGAGTAGCTGGGACTACAGGTGCCCGTCACCATACTCAGCTAATTTTTGTATTTTTAGGAGAGACGAGGTTTCATCTTGTTAGCCTGGATGGTCTCGATCTCCAATCCTCCCGTCTCGGCCTCCCAAAGTGCTGGGATTACAGGCGTGAGCCACCGTGCCCGGCCTTAAAATTTATATATGGCAAATGTACAGATGGTTTGAGAATTTTGAGAAATGTACAAACCTACATAATCAGCATCCATAAAGATATAGAATATTTAATCTCAGCAAACAGTTCTTCGATGCCACTTTCCAGGGAATCCTGCCCTCTACCTCAGAGAAACATTTTTCTTCTGATTTCTAACCCATAGATTAGTCTTGTTTGTTCTTGAATTTCATATAAATAGACTTATGCCTACTCTGTTCTTTTATGCAGTATGTGGATTCTTTCCCTCAAATATATTCTTTATATTCCTCCATATTGCTTTGTGTGTTAATAGTTTGTTCCTTCTTATTTCTGAGTAGTATTCCATTGTATAAATATTCTACAATTTGTTTATCTATTTTCCTTTAATGGACATTTCCACCATTTCCACTTTGGGCTATTACAAATACTTTCGCTGTGAAAATTTTTGTACAAGTCTGTTTGTGAATCTGTTTTCATTTTTCTTAAATAAAAAGCTAGAGTGTTGGACTCAGGAAGGGGAACATCACACACCGGGGCCTATCATGGGGAGGGGGGAGGGGGGAGGGATTGCATTGGGAGTTATACCTGATGTAAATGACGAGTTGATGGGTGCAGCAGACCAACATGGCACAAGTATACATATGTAACAAACCTGCACGTTATGCACATGTACCCTACAACTTAAAGTATAATAATAATAATAAATAAATTTTAAAAAAAAAAAGAAAAAGAAAAATTACTCTGATCCTTAATGATTTCAGTTCAAGAGGAACTATATTTTTGTCAGAGATAAATTTTTAAGGAATTAGGTTGAATGCAAATAATATCTTAGACCTTTTCTAAATCATCCATCACAACGTTGGAGCAGAAAATGGGACCCCCAGTATAATCCAAGAACGTAACTAGGTATAAGCAGTAATGCTGTGCAGAGATAAGACTTCCTTCAGACCAGCAGCCAAAAACACTGTCAATTCTAAAGAGAATAAAAGCATTTATTTGCTGTTTGATATTCAATGTCAGATATTTCAAATAAATTATCTTGACATCTAGGGGGTAGAATTGGAATGAATGGCACTGATACGTAAGACTATCAGTTTGATTTCCAAAATATCTCACTTATCCACCTACTTCTTTCCAACTTCACTGCCACCAGCCAGTCTTGGCTACCATCAGGGAGAGCCTTATGACTGGTGCAGCGTCTCTTAGTTGATCTTTCTGTTTCCATTCTTTCTCTCCTATAATCTATTTGCCATGCATTACTCAGAATGACCTTTATAAATACAAATCACATTAGGTCATTTCTCTTCTTGAAATTCTATAATGACTTTCCCTTGATCTTTTACTAAGATGTAAAGGCCTTATCTTATTTATAGCCTGCCCCTCTGGTTTCATCTTATGCTAATCTCTCTGTCATGTGTTATTCTCTCTCTCTGATCCTTTTCCACTCACTCGGAGAAAATACTAAATTCTCCCCAGCCAGCACCTTTGCACCTGGCTGTTCCCTCTGCTTTTACTTACAATGTCCTTCTCCACCCCTACACCTGCCTTACCACGCTTCTAATCATTAGCCTCTCATCCTGCTCATATTGCCTTAGGTATCATCTTTAGAGCTGTGTCTTTTCTAAAACATGTAAGTATGCTTATATATTTTGCTTATGTTCTATCATTCTATACATTCATAAATGTGCTTATGTTTTATCACAGTACTTTATTTCATAGCACTAATAAAAATATATAATTTGAAATGTAAAAAAAAAAAAAAAAAAAAAGCTAGAGTGGAATTCCTGAGTCATAGAGCAGGTGAATGATAAACTTGATAAGACATAGCCATACAATTTTCCAAAGTAGTTATACTATTTTACATTTCACCAGCAATGTATGAGATTTCCTGTGTAATACTTTTTTGCCCATATATAGTATTTCATTTTTTAAAATTTTTGCTGTTCGAGTGTGCATGTGGTGATACCTGCTTATGATTTTACTTTGCATGTCCCTAATGAGTAACATTTAAAGTATGCTTTCATGGGCATATTTGTCTTTCATATATCTTCTTTTATGAAATACCTGCTAAAGTCTTTTGCCCATTTTAAAATTTGGTTGTCTTTTCTCTGTTGATTTGTGGGTATTTATATCTTATATATATGAGTCCTTTGTTAGAAATGTAAATGACAAATATATTTTTTCCAATTTGTGGATTGTCTTTTTATTTTCTTAATCTTGTCTTTTGATGTATAGAGGTTTTAAATTTCGGTGATATGCAATGTATCAAATTTATTGAGTTAACACTTCCTGTATCCTAAGAAACTTTCGCTTCACCTCAAGGTTGTCAGGATATTCTCCTATGTGTTCTTCTATCAGATTTGTAATATTAGCATTTACACTCAGATTATAACCTATCTCAAATTATTATTATTTGCATGATGTGAGATAGAGAATCAAAGTTCATTTTTTTCTCCTTGGATATCATGTTGTTCCAGAACTATTTGTTGAGAAGACTTTCCTTTTCTTATTGAATTGTCTTGATGTCTTTGATAAAAATTAATTGACCACCCCTATGGAAGCCTGTCTTTGGATGTTTTATTCTGTTCTTTTGATATGTACACTAATAACACATACCAATATGCTTATGCCCATAACATACTCTCTTACTCAGCATCATAGTAAGTCCTCCAATTTTGTTGTTCTGTTTTTACCATTGTCATAGATATTCTAGGTTATTTTATATTACCATCTAGTGCTATTGAAATTATAATTACTATCGTCATCTAGTAGTTTTGGGTCCTCCAATCCTTGAACATGGTATCTCTCCATTATTTAGACCATTTTTTTAAGGAAAATTTTAATTTTCAGTATAAAGATCTCATGTATTTTGCTACATTTATTCCAAAGAATATTGAAATATTGATGCTTTAGCAAATGGCATTTTTAAAATTTCATTTATTGTTTTTAGAACATAAAAAATAGAATTCTTATAGTATATTGGCTTGTTATCCTACAATCTTGCTAAGTTCACTTATTAGTTATAGTAGTTCCTTTTTTATTTGAGTTTTTTACATATAAAATCATGTTGTATGCAAATAAAGGCAATTTGACTTCTTTCTTCACTTTTCCTTCCTTTACCTTTTTTTTTTTCCTTATTATAATTCCAAAACCTCCACTGCAATGTTTTTAAGTTAAGTGGTGGTTTAAGTGGTGATTTTTAATTTAAGTGACTTTTTAATTTAAGTGGTGAGAGTGGACATCTTTGCTTTGTTCCCGATCTTATGAAGTAGACTTCAAATTTTTATCAAGTTGATGTTAGCTGAGGTTTTTTTCATAGATGTACTTTATTGGATTGAAGAATTTGCCTTGTAGTTCTAGTTTGCTGAAAGTCTGCATCATGAATAAGTACTGAATTTTATTAAGTACTTTTTTCTACATCTATTTGGAATGCTAACGTTTTTCCTTATTCTGTTAATGTGGTATATTATATTGATAGATTTTAAATGCTAAATCTACCTGCATTCCTGGGATAAATTTCACTTGGTTACAATGCATTATTACTTTTATATATTACTGGATTTGATTTGCTATTATATTATTCAGAATTTTTGCTTCTTTGTTTATGGAGGATATTTGCCTGCAAATTTTTTTTGTGATATCTTTGTCAGGTTTTGCTAAAAACTATCTCTATGTTTTGAAATAGTTTGCATGAAATTAGTATTATTTCTTTCATGGAACGAACTCTGCATCTGGAGTTTTCTTTGTGAGAATTTTTTCAAAATTATAAATTCAAATTTAAACATAGATTAGGGACTATTCAGGTTTTTTTTTCTTCTTGGGTCAGTTTTGGTAAATTGTGTATCTCCCAACAATGCTCCATTTAATCTAAACTGTTGAATTTATTGGCATAAAACTATTCTTAGTATTCCTTTGTTCTTTTAATGTCTCTAGAATCTAAATTGATGCCCTCTTTTCATTTTATCTTTTTCTTGATTAGTCTTGCTATAGGTTTATCAACTTTATTAATCTTCACAGAGTCAACTTTTGCTTTTGTTCATATTCCTTATTGTTTTTATTTTCTATTTTATTTATTTCTACATTAATCTATGTTATTTCCTTTCTCCTTTTAAAGCTTAGTTTGTTTTCCTTTTGTAGTTTCTTAATTTAAAAACTGAGATCACAGATTTTAAAACCTTTTTATTTTCTAATGTAAGCTACAAATTTCCTCTAAGCACTGCTTTAGCTGCGTCTGATAAATTTTGATATTTTTTGTTTCATTATCATTCAGCTCAAAATATTTTCTAAATTTTTTTGAATTCTTACTTTGCCCATGTTTATTTAGAAGCTCAAGTGTCAGATATTTGGGAGATCAACTCAAGTTTTTACAATTTTAACTTAAGAAAATACTAATGATTTTCATATATCTGGATTTCTATTTTTATCTTTTTAATTGAAATTTAATTTTTAATCTCTATAATCCCTGCTTTATCATCTCTATGCTCTGTTTATTTTCTCTAGATTTTCATCTAGTAGTATTTATTTTATTCCTATGTTATTCATGTGTATTATTACTCATTCATTCTCTCCTGTGTCTTGATTGGCTTTGCTGGTAAATTATTAATTTTTTATTTTTTCAAAGAAATAATATTCAGTTCTGTTTATACTTTTAAAAAATTTTAAATATAAATTATTTTTTAGTGGCAGTCTTAGGTTCACACCAAAGTTGATCAGAAAGTATAGAGAGTTTCCCTATATCCCTTGTTCCTACTTACATACAACCTGCCTCACTACTAACATCTGGCACCAACATGGACATACCAAAGTGCCTTCAAGAAACCTGGAGGTGGTAGAAACAAAAAGACTCTTGGAAGTTAAATCTCAAAATGAACATACAATGGTTCATAAAACAGACATCTAGGCCAATGTGATTTGACTCAATTGGTTGGATGCTATTGTCTATTGGATGCTACCTCACCTTACCTGTTCCCTTACCTAACCTGCTTCCTTACCATCCCAGCCAAGCTATCTTTCACACCACTCAGCTGAGTACTTTTTCCCAAAGACATAAATATCCCCCATGTTGCCTAATTCAATAGTCAAATCTCAACTCCTTATCATATTCTACTCCTCACAAATATTTTAATATAACTAATGCTCCTACTATCTTGAAACATTTTCTTCTTCTGGTTTTGGGGACAATGTGTGCTGCTGGCTTTTCTCCTATCTCATTGGCTGTCTTCCTCAGTCTTGTTTGCTTTACCCTCTTTCTTATTTCTGCTTCTAAATTGGAGTTGTTTCAGGCTAAATTCATGGGACTTCTGTCTTTGCATTCACTATTCTGAGGGATTGAATCCAATTCAATCCAATTCAATTCAGGTGGCTTTGAAAACCACTTGTATCCTGATGACTTCCAAATTGTTACCTTTAGTCCAAACTCTCCTTTACAGAATACCGACTACAGACTATAAAAATCCCTGCTCAAAATCTGCCTTCTGATGTTGATGTCTAACAGGCTTACTAAACTCATCATGTTCAAAACTAAAATTTTGGTTGGTT
Organism: Theropithecus gelada; assembly: GCF_003255815.1. Lineage (NCBI taxonomy): Eukaryota > Metazoa > Chordata > Mammalia > Primates > Cercopithecidae > Theropithecus > Theropithecus gelada. The sequence goes on from NC_037669.1 coordinate 108,244,897, forward strand.
CTCCTCAAATATTCGTCTCTATTCACCACTCCCCAACTTGGAGTTCATCCTTCAAAATGCATTTCAGATAGCACTATTTCTTACCCCTGTTACTATTTTCTGTTTTGCTCCAGAATACCATTATCTCTTAGCTGACCTTGCAGTCTGTACTATCTTGCTTTCTTATTGCCACTCTGTCCGCCTTTAGTCAATTCTCTGTTTTGTAGCTTAAGTGGTCCTTTTAATATGCAAACCTTAGCATGTCACTCCCCTGTTCAAAACCCTCCAATAATTTCTGTCATATTAGAATAAAATCCAAAACTCCTTATCATAACCTTATGACCTTATAAGGCCCTTTGTGATCTGGCCCCTAACTGCCTCTTTCACCTCATCTTACCACTGTCCTCCTCACTTGCCCATTGAAAGCCAATCATATTCGTCTTGTATCTGTTTCTTAAACATGTCAAGCATATTTCCATCCCAGGACCTTTGTTCCTGCTCTTTCCACTATCTGAACACTGTTTTCACATCCACTTGCCTTGCTTCCTTACTTCATCCAGGTCTCTATTCAAAGATCATCCCCTTAGAAAGCCCTTTGGTCGGGTGCGGTGGCTCACGCCTATAATCCCAGAACTTTGGGAGGCCAAGGTAGGTGGTAGGCAGACCACGGGGTCAAGAGATGGAGCCCATCCTGGCCAACATGGTGAAACCCTGTCTCTACTAAAAATACAAAAATTAGCTGGGCGTGGTGGCACATGCCTGTAGTCCCAGCTACTTGGGAGGGTGAGGCAGGAGAATCACTCAAACCCGGGAGGCGGAGGTTGCAGTGAGCCGAGATCATACCACTGCACTCCAGCTTGGTGACAGAGCGAGACGCTGTCTAAAAAAAAAAAAGCCCTTCACCGGCCACTCAATCTAAAGTAGCATCCCTCTGCCCTTTGTTTATTTTCCTGCTTTATTTTTTTTCATAGCACTTCAGTAGTAATTGATATTGTATGATTGATTTACAGACATTTATATTTTGATTACCTTTTCCTCTCATTTGAAATGTAAAATTCATGAGGGCAGGGATTTTATTTGAGACTCTTAGAATTACCATTTTATCACCAATACTTAGGCATTCAATAAATGTTTTTTGATGTTAGGAGAGATTAATATTTTGGCAGTTTGATTTGCCTCCCAGTCTTTCTAAGCCTACTTAATATGAGCTAAGCCCTGAGAAATGGGATCCTTTCTAGTGTCTTAGAAAAATCAAGTTCCTGACTGTCTAAGGAAGACTCAAAATGGTAAGAACATAGGACATAGCCTATGTCCTATGTAAGACTCAAAATGGTAAGATACCAAGGACATAGATGGAGAGCTTCTCAGATAGCCACTTTGTCCTAGTGATCCCCTCTGCATTGTTGCATGTTGGTACATGATTTTAGGCCAAACTTCATCATTTATTTTCTCATTCAAAAGAGAGAGTGCAGAAAGGTCTGAATTACTTCATTGGGTCATGGACTCAAGCAGGATTCTATTATGGCACAGCGGTGAAGAACATAGGCCCCAGAGTGAGACTGTCTGGATTTGAATTCTCTACCACTCGGCAACCATGCAAATGGGGCAAAATATTGAATCTATGTCTTGGTTTTCTCATACCATTCCTTCTCATAGAAGGAATAAGAATATTTGCATCATAGTATTATGCTTAGAATACTATATGTAACACTATATATAAACACTCAACACATATTAGCAATAATTAATATTATTATTATTCTCTTGTTTCTGTTGATCTCTCAAAGATTAAATTATTTTAGTTTTACCACAGAAATGAACTTGAGGATAAAAGTAAAAAACTTTTGAGGTTCATTCTTATTTCTTACTCTGAGTTACTCCATTAATCTAGGAGAATTTGTTAAGCAAAGGAAGATTTGTCATCTCTAGGTACAAGCAGGTGGGCAAAGGGTAACCAGAAGATTACAAAATACTCTGCAAATACCAAATGGCAGGAAACATGCCAGAAGTAATTCCTTCTAATATTGCAGCTGGGCTACGACTTATGACTCCCCTGAGATCTCACTGAGTCGATCCCAGCTGATGACTCCACTCCCAAACACTGGTGTTAATGAGAGTCACCAGTGCAATACGGTGACTTTCCTGTCTATGCAGAGTGAGTTCCATGTTCACACCCAGATGAACACCAAGAAACAGGAGGCAGCAGTAGAATGCTTTGAAAGTACATACTTAATGCAAAATGTCTTTTTTCCTTCTTGTTCAAGTTCCACTATATACTAGCTTTACTAAAGACCTGTTTAAAACAAAACGCTAAAGCTCTAAGAATGAACATTTATCATGCACATACCTTGTACCACGCACCTTTCAAAGTGTTTTACATATATTAATTCACTTAATCCTCACAATAACTCCATGAAATGGGTATTATTTTTATCCCAATTTTACAGAAAAAGCTGAGACAGTATCAGAAAGGTCAGGAATATACCCATGGTCACATAGTTGAAGTGATGCAACTGGCTCGAGAACCCAGAGGCTTAGGCTCACCACTCTGTTGTCTAGAAAAGCTCCCAAGCATGCTGATTACTAATTTTATAATCACAAATAGACTACCCTTTTATCTGAAAATATCAATTCAATTTCTTCTTTAAAAGTTTTTTTAAGTATGAGTGCAAGGTACTGAGCTATGCAGGGGAAATCCATCAAAGCCGTCTAATACTTTACACACAACTGCATGGCTGGGAAAAACCCACCCACATCTATTCTATTGGCTGGTTTCTGTTTGCTGCCTTGTTTTAGACAGTTATCTGACTTCTTTAACAATGTAGTTGTGTTCTTTTGTCTTCCAGCAGAATTATAGAAAGGTTCATTATCTCTCTACTTTGGATCCAAGTGGGTGTTGAAGAGAACAAAAATGGAACAGCCAATCCTCTTTAAGCCTCTTTGCTGCATGTGTAAATTTTATTTTACTTTTTTGAGACAGGGTCTCGCTCTGTCACCCAGGCTGGAATGCAGTGGCGTGAACATGCAGCCTCAACCTCCTGGCATCAAGCAATCTTGCCACCTCAGGCTCCAATGTACCTCAGAGGAGAAGCGATATTGAGATATTGAGATAATCTGCGTAATTCACTTACATGATCCATTGGCCAGAATTAGGCAGATTATCTCAATCTCATCACAAGAGAGGGTGAGAAATCTGAGAACCACATCAAATAACTGTAAGAACTCTCTCTACCACAATGAAATGTATTTGAAAATTGTATATTCTTGATACGTTAGTATTTTTTTCACAAAGAAACAGTAACAAGTTTGTTTTTTTTTTTTTTTTAATTCCCAGTATCCACAAGCACGAACCACCATGCCTGGCTAATTGTTTTTAATGTTTAGTTTTTGTAGAGGCAGAGTCTTACTTTGTTGTCAAGGCTGGTCTCAAACTCCTGGGCTCAGGCAATCTTCCCACCTTGGCCTCCCAAAGCGCTGGGGTTATCAGGCATGAGCCACTGTGGCTGGCCTGAATGAGTACATTTTAATAGATATTTTCTGGAGTTCAGTTTCAACTGCCAAGTAGAAACAAGGCAAGGAAATATTATTAAAGACACATTTTTGCCTGGAAAGATCCCTACTCAATGCTTACTTCTTATTCCTTTAAGGCTGATCTGGAAGTGGACATTGGAGGCATAACTCCCGTCTTTCATTCTTCTTGAGCCAGAGAGGAATACTTTTGTCGACTTAGTGGCTGTAGCGAGACAAAGGGGACCATGACTCAGGTTGAGACTCCTTGCAGGTGGAGAGACGCAGCTAAGTACGTTATGTGGAAAACTTCCTCCCAGCCTTAAATTCGTGATACAACAATTTTATGTGCTTTGAAAATGGAGCAAGGCTACTCTCCTCTGTTTATTTTGGGACTTGGGTTCACAGATGGTGGGGAGCGGAGCAGCCTGATCTTTAGAAGTGGATGAAACTTGATTGCACTTACAATCTGCATGACTGTAGGAACATCACTTGTTTCTTTGTTTGTAAAATGGGATTCATAATAGATTCTGGCCTGTGAAAATGAGTGATACACTATATATAATACATGACGTACGAAAGGTACTCAGTAAGTTGTAGCTATTAATAACTACAATGCTTGAAAGGTTTTAGGAACCCTATGTTATATTCAATTCATATAGGCACATCCTAAATTATCTTGTTGCTTGAACTTATATTTCCAAAATATTAACAGACTTCTTGGGAAGTGGTTCTTGTTTAGAAAGACAATGAGACTGCCATTGACTTGAGAGGGACATATAGGAAACATCACAGTGGGAGCAAACCTTCAAAACAGAATAATGCCAACTTCTCACCCCAGGTAGAACATCTTTATATTCCATTAGCATCCTGTATACCAGATTTTTTCAGTTTGTCTTTGAAGTCGCCTCACTTCTCTGTGAATCAGTTTCTTCATCTGTAAAATGAAGACATTCATCTCCAAATTCCCTTCCAGCTAAAACTTCGTATTAGTTTATTGATGAGGTGAGAGATGGCATGATTGAGAGACTCTGGATTTAGGAACTATAAATTTTAATTCGAAAAATGCTCCCTATGAGTAAAGTTACTTTCTATTGTCTATTCTAGGTGGTAGGAGAAGGCTGGAAGTCTCAAGAACAGAGTAGTACTATCTTCATCACAAAGCTTTGTTGCACAACAGAAAGGACAAATTACTTGTGAATTCGAGAAACTAATTGGATTGCAAGGAGCCTCTGGACTAAAATCATGTCCCGACGCTAGGAAAACAGACTCTCTTCAGAAACATAGTTACATGACCACTTTCTATGGCTCATTCATTTCCGTTTTAAAACACAACCATGGAATACATACATTTATTCCTTGAAAAATTTTTTCACATTGCTTGGGTATAACCTGAATATCGAGTGGCCAAAGGCATCCTCAACTCACACAAGTTGAACAGTATGACATCGTTCATGCTATGGTAAGCCTTGGTTTTAAAAAACTGGAGAAATATTAGTTAGTAACCTGGTCTAAAAGGTTTCAAATACGGTACTTTATAAATATAACTTTTGATACTATATTATGTGGGAAATAAGAACAACATCAGTAATACCCTCTGAGCTCCTTGAAGGTGGAGTGTGTCTTATGCATGCTTATGTCCCCAGCACCTGTCTCATGCAAGGGGATATTTGAATATTGAAAAGAATAGTTAATGTTTGCATCAGGGATATCTGAATTGAAATGTTTCTTGACTTAGTTGAGCACTTTCTCGAGTATTTTACCAACTTTTTTCAAGTCATTATTTTCATGCTGATTATCTCACTCAATCTTTAAAAAAATAAATTCTATGACTTATTTTGAAAACCAGAAGTAATTTTTCAACTCAGAACTGATAGTAAATTAAAAGATCGTCTTCCCTTTAAGACCAGTGATCTCTCTTAAGTTCCAAGTATTAAATATTCCTAGAAAGCCCATGCCTCAGAACAAGACAAATTGCTACTTACTAGCGATATGAGTTGAACAAGTTACTTAACCAGTCCTAGTCTCAATTTTCTGGTTTGTAAATGTCTTTGTTGCTGGTCGATTGTGTTTTTGTCTTAGTCAAGATTAGATATAATGTATACACAGCCTCTAGCTTAATTTCTAGCACATCGTGGGGGAGCGGGGATATTATTGTTGTCATTTTTCTGAAGCTATTTTTCCCCACTGATAAGATATGACATTTTCTATTGGCAAATAAAAATCTGCTGCTTGTCACTTTATTAAACCTAGACAAGTTATCACGTCCCTTTTGGGCTTAGGTTAAGAAGTAAGATTTCAGAATTATCCCACGAAATTAAAAATGTTTACCCCGCCCCCACCTCACCCAAGGGCAATCACCCTAGGGTTGCTGAGCATCCACTCAGCCTAACCTACTAGGTTAAATAAAAGTTGAGAACAGGGTCCGCACGCAGAGCTAAGTGATTCATGTGCAAACGCCCTCTCTGATTCATAACAAGGGAGCAAATCATCCTGTCATTCCCAGAAGCTTGCAGAGCCAGCCTCATTTGGCTGAGACCGTGGGGGCTCCCAGTTTCCAGGCATAGAGTTTGGCTGCAGTCTGAATGCTTGGTGATGACCAAATTGGTGGGGAATATAGCTGAGCAGCAGGGCTGACGACTTTCTGAGGTACTGTGGGTAATTAGAGATTCATTACAATCCCATAGTTTGTATCATGGCTCGGTGTCAACACAGGGTCACTGCACATGGCAAACTTACGAAGCTGTGTCTAGAAGGATGACGCCAGCCAGGAGAGGCTGGGATAGGGAAGCGGACAGGGATGAGGAGCCAGGGGGGCTGGGACGCAGATACACAGCCAGGGACTGGCGACAGCCCGGATGTGGGGCAGTGGGCCCCGCGGGCTCTGGGGAAGGGAGCAAAACACAGGCAGCTGAACCAGCTTCCCCACCGCCATTCCTGCCATCTCCAATTAACCTTCCAAGCCAAGGGTTCCCAGAGATTGGCATGTCATGGGCCAGTCCAATTTCAAAAAATAATTGGGGCCTGACATAGGGTAGCCAACTTCTTATTTCGCAGAGTAAGGACACTGAAAACAAACAAAACAGTTGCCATCCACTATCACCATCATTTCAGAAGAGAAAGGGGATTTTTACACTAAATAAGGTAAGAAGGACATAATCTCAGGATAAATGACAGTCATGTAAATTTAATTAATTTAGCTCACCAAGTTGTGGTTATTTTTCTCATACCATGAAGACTTACGAAAACTCTCTTGCAGGCTGGCTTTAGGCTTTCCCTCCAGATTTTCCACAATGGCAAGACTCAGGGCACGGTTTTGTGGAGAATATTCATGAGGAGAAAAAGGACACTGCACATTTTCTGAACTTTATGAAGATTGTTTTACGAAGAACTTTATGAAGAAAGATAGCTTCTATCTCTTCTTTATATACTCTTTTCATTCCCTAGTTCAAAAGAGAAGAAAGAAAGAAAAAAAAAAGGAAGGAAAGGAAAAGCTTATCTATCAAATCATTTCATTAGCATGACATTTAAAGTTTTCTACTAAAATGTTCTAATGAATTTAAATGGGATTTTTGATTTTATGTTTCCTCCAGGTGACAGAGCAATGATAACATACCTGTAAAATTCTTTTTTTTTTTTTTTGAGACGGAGTCTCCCTCTGTGGCCCATGCTAGAGTGCAGTGGCGCGATCTCAGCTCACTGCAAGTTCCGCCTCCCGGATTCAGGCCATTCTCCTGCCTCAGCCTCCCAAGCTGGTGCCCGCCACCATGCCCGGCTAATTTTTTTTTTTTTTTTGTATTTTTAGTAGAGACAGAGTTTCACCATGTTAGCGAGAATGGTCTTGATCTCCCCACCTCGTGATCTGCCCGTCTTGGCCTCCCAAAGTGCTGGGATTACAGGTGTGAGCCACCGCACCCGGCACATACCTGTAAAATTCTTTTATTTGCAAAGGACTTTCACATTTATGACCTTCTTTGATTCACCAAACAAACCCAGTAGATAGTATTATACTATATTACCCATTGTATGGATGAGGAAACTGAGGGTAAGATTTGCCCAAATTCAAACATTCAGTAAATTGTGGAGCTAGGATTCAAACTCATGTTTCCTGGCTCCATAGTCTATTATCTTTCATTACAACACGAATTAAGGGAAAAGAGAGGTACTTTGATATAATTTTGCCATGATCAATCTATTTTATTCTCTGGAACAAGATCTTCACATTTTGGAAAAAAATCTTATAAAGAATCAAAAGTTAAACCTGGATGGCCCTGAAACCGAAAGCTCTGTTCTCAGTCCCAAGGCACTCTAATTATGGAGCATGAGTCATCTCCACACTGATAACATTTAAAGCCGTATTTCATTAGTTCAAGTGGACCACCCCGCAGAGTGGGGTTACACAAGAGAGGAAAACAGCAACATTCAGTTAACAAAACAAAAAAAATGCCACTACCTCACCTATAGCTGACTTTGTGTTTTAGATTTTTTTTTTTTTTTTTTTTTTGAGACGGAGTCTTGCTCTGTCGCCCAGGCTGGAGTGCTGTGGCCGGATCTCAGCTCACCGCAAGCTCCGCCTCCCGGGTTCCCGCCATTCTCCTGCCTCAGCCTCCCGAGTAGCTGGGACTACAGGCGCCCGCCACCTCGCCCGGCTAGTTTTTTGTATTTTTTTAGTAGAGACGGGGTTTCACCGTGTTAGCCAGGATGGTCTCGATCTCCTGACCTCGTGATCCGCCCGTCTCGGCCTCCCAAAGTGCTGGGATTACAGGCTTGAGCCACCGCGCCCGGCCAGATGTTTTTTTTTTTAAAGAACACTTTTGCATATCTTTTTGTTATGTCAAATTAACAAATTGCACTCGATGCTAATTTGTCACATTCAGAGCTGGAAGAAGTGGTGAGTGGGGAGGCTTTGCAGCAAGGAGAATATCGCCTGGGTGAGGAACAGCTGGCATGTGCCCTTCTGTGTGTGACCAGTCTGGCTGCAGGTGGCTTCTGCACTTGCAGAGGCTGAAGGAGTACAAGTGAGGATGCCTCTCACAGGACCTTCAGGCCCTCCCTAGGCATGAGGATGGCTCCTCTCTGCCGCAATCCTCCTCTAGCTGGAGTCCAAGTGCTTGCTGAATTTTGGGCCTGCCTCAGCTTTATTTCCCTTTCAATACTGATGCACAGCAATATCCAGAACTAACAGGAAACGGAGGAATTAGTTTTTCAGGGAAATAAGGGTCTTGAACTTAGAGGTTAAAATCAGGGATTCTCTTATCTACATCTCTTTAGAACTGTGAAGGGCTTTGTGTTTTGCTTTTACAGAATGGGTAGACCAGACTTCTACGTAGGTAGAAACTAACAGCTTCTAAAAGCAAATAAAATTCTAAAATTACTTGAAAATGAAAATAATTACATAAATTAGAGCTTTATGTACTCATCTGTAAGTTTGTCTCATTAGCCTGATTAATGGAGCCAAGATATGATCCCAATTAGCTCCCAACTCTAAGATTAGAAAAGATCCTTAATGAATACTCAAATAAGTTTTGTATCTAAGTTAATAGAATTGGACCAGTGTTAATTTTCTGGTTTTGACATTCTACTGTGGTTGTGCACAATATCATTGGTGGAAGCTGGGTGAAGGTTATTTGGAATCTATACTGTTTTTCCAACTTCTTTGGAGTTCTCAAATTATTTCAAAACCAAAGCGTTTTCTTGTTGAAACTCTTCACGTAGCTTTCTCCTGACAAGCTAAGAGGTCCCCTGAAAGCAAAAAAAAATTAGTGGATAGGTGATGTATCACCTGTCCATATCCTCAGAATGCTGAGGGGTTTTGTGGTCTAGATAGTTCAAAACAATAATTTAAAAAACATATTTGCTTCATACTTACCATACATTTCATGAATAATTATTTTTCTCATGTATTAGCAGGCCAAGGGGCCTTCACTTTGACCTTCTGAAAGGCACTTTTCTATTTAAGGAAATTCTATAAAAGAAGCTTTGGGGAATTGATAATAATGACCATCCACTGTGGCAGACAGCTGGCCTATGAACTTCATATATGTTATCTTTTTTAATTCTCACAATAATCCTGCAAGGTAGTTATTATTGTTCTCCTTTTGCAGTCAAGAGAACTGGAGACACAAAAAAGCTAAGTGAATTATGCAAAGTCATCCAGCTATAAGTGACTTTCTTCAGAGGAAGTTCTTGGAATTCCTGTGCCACCATAAAAGTTACTCATCTGCTGGATTTTTTATGAGAAGGTGTATATTTTCTAATTTATTCAGATATTCTTTGGCATATATCCTGCTTTGCTGTGCATGTTTATTCTACTGTAAATTTATTCATTCAATCATTCAATGATTGACTAACTCATTCAACAAATATTTATGGAATGCCTCATGTGTACCAGACACTGTGAACTGCAACACTGAACAAAACAGAGTCATGTCCCCTCCCTCAAGAAGGTCAACAAGTAAATACATAAATATTTTTAAAGCAATAAGCCAGTTGCAGAAAAATGAAGAAGATGAGGGAGAATGGAGGATTAAGTGGAAGTGAGGTGTGGAATAAGTGTGCTATTTTAGGTAAGGGGTCCAGGGATGGCTTTTCTGAGGAGACAACATTTGGGCAGAGACCTGATGAAGGCAGGAGAAATGCCACAGGGGGAAAGAGGGCAGCAAGTGTGCAGGCCTTCAAGGGAGAAGAAGGAGATGCCCAGTGGGGTTGTAGTTCTGTGAGGGAGGAGTGTGGTAGGAGGTAGATGGGAGAGGTAGCCAGGGGCTAGATCACTGCACGGTTTTGTAGCCTGTGGTGAGAATTTGGGTTTTATTTTAATTGTGATGGGAAACCACTAGAAAAAAAGACGGGGTCAAATTTACATTTGAAAAGAATCACTCTGGCTGCTGCCTGGGGAACCATGTATAAGGGGGCCAGGGTGGCAGCAAGCATACCACTGTGGGCCAGGCAAGGGATGTGGTGGCTTAGATGAGGGTAAGAGTTTTCTTCTAACCCTGACCTAAAAGCTATGACTTCCTGACAATAAATTTAATATTGAATGCCTTTCAGCTTAACAATGTAGGGATCCCAACCTGCCAAAGCTGTGGGCACAGAACAAATAACACATTTTGCATTCTGAGTGTCTCTGGGAAAGGAAGAAAAAATGACAGGCAGAAGGGAACAAAGGGTGTGTATGTGTTTTGCCATTGTCTCTAAAAGTGGATAATGTGGATTCAATTGCCCTCCTCCTTTCAACTTTCATAGTGCTTAATTCTGCCCCACTAATTTTTACATAATCACATGTGGCTTTTCTGTGCAACTTCCCTTTAAGGAAATGCATCTTTTCTTTTTTTTATTCAAAAATACTAGCAGTTCCTAAAGGGCAGAGACTGTGTTGATATAGTGCTTGTATTAAATGACTGGAATTTTACAGTAAGATAGTTGATGTTAAAATGTATACTTTAAAAATGATTAATATTTAGGTAATTTAATAAATGCATTTAAATTGTCCAGTTATTTAGTAAAGTTGAGGGTTGGAAAATATCTTGGCCTTATTGGATGTCTCTTGGCTCTAATGCATCCTTTCTGAGGATGTTCAATGGACCACTTTTCCACAGGATGTTAATAGGTGCTATTTGAAAACAGGTTTTTGTGGTCAAATAGTTTGGGGAGTCTGAGTGAAATAAAATTACATAGGTTTCTCCACTGTAGGACTTCTCAGTGGCTTTACTATGCTAATGTCTATTGTAAATGTGCAAGAAGTGACATAATTTGTAATCCTTCCCTAAAATCTCTGACCATGAAACTTCTTTCTCATTGAACTTTTTTAGAGAGCATCTCCTGAAACTAGAGTTATGAAAACACATACTTTGCAAAAGGATTTCAGTGGAAATCATGGTAGGTAACAAAGTGGGCAAACTTTTCTTCTGATTCTGTTATAAATAAAAACCAAGGCTTATAGCAAGGAAGAATAATTAGCAAAGGCTTGAACTGTCTTTTTCAAACTGATCATCAGAAAGACAATATTTAAATATACCTTTTTATCTTGATTTAGCAAAATGCTGACTGAGCTTATCATCTGGTGTGAAGGATAGAATTCGCTCGGTTCAGGCCAGGTGCAGTGGCTCACACCTGTAATCTCAGCACTTTGGGAGGCCAAGGTGGGCGGATCACGAGGTCAGGAGATCAAGACCATCCTGGCTAATATGGTGTGATCCTGTCTCTACTAAAAATACAAAAAATTAGCTGGACGTGGTGGTGGGCACCTGTAGTCTCAGCTACTCGGGAGGCTGAGGCAGGAGAATGGCATGAACCTGGAAGGCGGAGCTTGCAGTGAGCCTAGATGGAGTCACTGCACTCCAGCCTGGGCGACAGAGCGAGACTCCATCTCAAAAAAAAAAAAAAAAAAAAAAAAAAAAGAGAGAAAAAGAAAAAAAATTCACTTGGTTCAAAGTTTTATTTTAGAATCTATTGTTAACTGGTCAATTAATTTGTTGGAGATGTAGCAAAGGGATTAGTTCATTTACCAAATTTTTTTTCATCTATGAAATTTAAAGGCTATGATGGACACAATCCTTCCTGGAAGGTAAAAAGCTATACCAGTTTGCTGTTGGAAATGATTTCTGACAATTCACAGTTGTGGTCACTATAGCACTTTATTTTTCACAATTTCAGTTGGACTTGGAAATATCTAACCCTCTCCAGTTTTGCTTGCCTTTCACGATCATGTGACCAGGAAGCGGCAGTAAGCAGACTACTGTTAAGATGGGACTGCAGTGATTTAGGCATGGGGGCTCTTGAAATTAATCCATAAGTACTATTCTGGGCATAGTGAAACATCCAAGCCTATAGCAGTTATGATATGATGTGTGGTTAAAAAGTCAAAAGCAATGGAAACAGAGCATTTAGAGACTAATTTGGTGCTAAACAGGATGGTACTGACCACGTTATAACAGAAAGAGCTATGTGTTATAACCCAGTGGTTACAACTGAGAGAACATGGAAGTTATAACTGGAAGAAAGATGGGCACCTTTCTTCCATTAGCATTTGTCAGAACCTGGTTGAAAATTACATATGAATAACAGGTATACTTTAAAAGACTATATCCTGAAAGAACTCAGGAAATCTTATGAAAGAAGGTATTATACCTTAAGGAACTAGAAGGCAAAAGTACTTTATGTTACAATGAATCTTCTATGCCAGATACAGACTTCCCCCCCAATTCAGCTCTTCAACTAAGAGATAAGATCTTAAGAATTGTGGCTCAGTGTTTGGCCTTTATTCAGCTAATTTTAATGTGTATTATTTAGAGAATATTGACTGAGCATAATTGGTGATTACACCTGGAACTTATAATCTCTTGTAATACATTAGCAATATAATATGATTAATTTTTTTCTTTTGGTATAAGCTGCTTTATGGATCTCAGGCAATGAAACACGTGTGGGAAGCAAAGTGCTCTCTCAAGAAGGAACTAGTTGATACCTGCTCCATTTTGGTTGGAGAGACCAAGGTGCCAAGAGGCAGAGGCCATGGAAGCCCTTCCTAAGATAGATTTCTGGCTTTGAGATCTTGGGTGTAATTCATTATGTTGAATTACAATACATTGGTTTTGTCATCATTTTGCAAGACCTGTTGTATTAATAGCACCACCTCCTTTGATATGCCTTTCTGAGTTCCCACTCTGGGGAAGTCCAGCATTCTTAATGTAGTACCTAAGACCTTCTGCCTACCACTTCAGCCTGGGCTTCCTTTGGCTACTCCAATATGTCTTGCCTCACCTCTTGCTCCCAACTTTGGGTTTTCATATATACTATTAACTTGACTGTAAAAAATATTCAACTCTCCATTCCCTACTTCCTCTTTGTGCCTCTCTTCCTTTCCTCCAGGCCTTCCTTGGGGGCCCTCCCTGACACCCCTTGCCCCCCCTCAATTTTTTTTCCATTTCTCACCTACCTGATGCACATGCTAACATGCACATACACACATACACACACACACACACACACACACACACACACGCACATTAATAAGTACTTCTCTCAGCAAGACATTATTGTTTATCCTCCCCATCAACTCCAAAGCTCCTTAAAGTAGATGCCTCAACTCTCTTCTTCATTGTTGCATGCCTTGTATCTATCACAGCACTAGGAAATAATTGCTCAATTAAGTAATGACCTCTCAGCTGAAACTCTAGAAGCCAGAAGAGATTTGGGGCCTATATTCAATATTCTTAAAGAAATAAACTTTCAACCAAGAATTTCATATCCAGCCAAACTTAGCTTCCTATGTGAAGAACCAATAAGATGCTTCTCAGATAAGCAAACCTTGAGGGATTTTGTTACCACCAGACATGCCTTACAAGAGATCTTGAAAGGAGCACTAAAGATAGAAAAAAAGACCACTACCAGCTAATACATAAACACACTTAAACACACAGGACCAGTGTCACTATAAAGCAAACACACTAACAAACCAACATAATAACCAACTAACAGCACAGTGAAAGGATCAAGTCCACTCATATCAATATCCACCTTGAACGTAAATGGGCTAAATGCCCCATTTAAAAGACACAGAGTGACAAGTTGGATAAAAAAGCAAGGCCCAATGGTATGCTGTATTCAAGAGACTGATCTCACACATGACACCCATAGGCTCAAAATAACAGAATGCAGGAGAATCTACCAAGAAAATGGAATACAGAAAAAAAGCAAGAGTTGTAATCCTAATTTCAGACAAAACAGACTTCAAAGCAACAAAGATCAAAAAAGATAAAGAAAGACATTATATAATGATGAAGGGTTCAATTCAATTAGAAGACCTACTTATCCTAAATACATATGCACACAACACAGGAGCACCCAGATTCATTAAAAAAGTTCTTAGAGACCTTCAAAGAGACTTAGACTTCCACATGATAATAGTGAGAGAATTGAACACACCATTGACAATATTAGACAGATTATCAAGACAGAAAATTAACAAACATATTCAGAATCTGAACATAGCACTGGATCAAAGGGACCTATAGATATCTACAGAACCCTCCATCCAAAAACAACAGAATATAAATTCTTCTCATCACCACATGGCACATACTATAAACTTTAATCACAAAATTGGAAGTAAAACATTCCTCAGCAAATGCAAAATAACTGAAATCATAACAAAAAATCTCTTGGACCACAGCACAATCAAATTAGAAATCAAGACTAAGAAATTCACTCAAAACCATACAATTACATGGAAATTAAATAACCAGCTTCTGAATGAATTTGGGGTATATAATGAAATAAGGCAGAAATAAAAATGTTTTTTGAAACTAATGAAAACAAAGATACAAGATTCCAGAATCTCTGGGACACAGCTAAGGTAGTGTTAAGAGGGAAATTCATAGTACTAAATGCCCACATAAAAAAGTTAGAAAGATCTCAAATTAACAACCTAATGTCACAACTAACAAAACTAGAAAAACAAGAGCAAACATATCCCAAAGCTAGCAGAAGACAAGAAATAACCAAAATCAGAGCTGAACTGAGGGAGATAGAGACACCAAAAAACCATTCAAAATATCAATGAATCCAGTTTGAAAAAATTTTTTCCAATTTGAAAAAAATTAATAAGATAGACCACTAGGTAGACTAATAAAGAAGAAAAAAGAGAAGATTCAAATAAATACAATCAGAAATGACAAAGGGGATATTGCCACTGACCCCACAGAGTTATAAACAGCTATCAGAGAATAGTATGAACACCTCTGTGCACATAAACTAGAAAATACAGAATAAATGAATAACGTCCTGGACACATACACCCTCCCAAGACTGAACCAGGAGGAAACAATTCCTGAACAGACTAATAATAAGTTCTGAAAGCAAGGCAGTAATAAATAGCCTACAACCAAAAAAAAATCCCAGAAGCCCACGACTAGATGGATTCATAACTAAATTCTACCAGATGTACAAAGAAGAACTGGTACCATTTTTATAGAAACTATGCCAAAAACTTGAGGAGGAGTGACTCCACCATAATTCATTCTATGATGCCCGTATCATCCTGATACCAAAACCTGGCAGAGACACACACAAAAAGAAAACAGGCCAATATTTTTAATGAACATCAATGTAAAAAATCCTCAACAAAATACTGGTAACTACATCCAGCAGCACATCGAAAAGCTTATCCACCGCAATCAAGTAGGTTTTATCCCTGGGATGTAAGGTTGGTTCAACATAAATCAATAAATGTGATTAATCACATAAACAGAACTAAAGACAACAACCACATGATTATCTCAAGAGATGCAGAAAAGGCTTTCAATATAATTCAACACTGCTTCACATGAAAAACTCTAAATAAATTAAGTGTTGATTAAGATCCATCTACAAAAAACCCACAGCCAATATGATATTGAATG
Source organism: Theropithecus gelada (assembly GCF_003255815.1). Taxonomy (NCBI): domain Eukaryota; kingdom Metazoa; phylum Chordata; class Mammalia; order Primates; family Cercopithecidae; genus Theropithecus; species Theropithecus gelada. The sequence goes on from NC_037669.1 coordinate 108,260,781, forward strand.
AGCAAAAGCTGGAAGCATTCCCCTTGAAAACAGGCACAAGACAAGGATTCCTTCTCTCACCACTCCTATTCAACATAGTACTGGAAGTCATGGCCAAGACCATCAGGCAAGAGAAAGAATTTAAGGGCATCCAAATAGGAAGAGAGGAAGTTAAACTATCTCTGTTTGCACACAACATGATTCTATATATAGAAAACCTCATAGACTTAGCCTGCAAGCTCCTTAGGCTGATAAACAACTTCAGCAAAGTCTCAGGATACAAAATCAATGTGCAGAAATCACAAGCATTCCTATACACTGACGACAAACAAGCAGAGAGCCAAATCAGAATGCAATCCCATTGAGAAATGCCACAGGAAGAATAAAATACCTAGGAATACAGCTAACCATGGAGGTGAAAGATCTCTACAATGAGAACTACAAACCACTGCTCAAAGAAATCAGAGGTGATACTAACAAGTGGAAAAACATTTCATGCTCATGGATAGGAAGAATCAGTATCATTAAAATGGCCATACTGTCCAAAGCAATTTATAGATTCAATGCTATTCCTATTAAAGTACCATTTATATTCTTCAAAGAACTAGAGAAAACTTTCTAAAAATTCATATGGAAAACCAAAAAAGAGCCCAAATAGCCAAGGCAACCCTAAACAAAAAGAACAAAGCTGGAGGCATCATACTACCTGACTTCAAACTATACTACAAAGCTACAGTAACCAAAACAGCAAGGTATTAGTACAAAAACAGGCACATACACCAATGCAACAGAACAGAGAATGCAGAAATAAAACTGCACACCTACAGCTATCTGATCTTCAACACACCTGACAAAAACAAGCAATGGGGGAAGGATTACCTATTTAATAAATGATGCTGGGATAACTGACTAGCCATATGCAGAATATTAAATCTGGACCTCTTCCTTCTACCATGCACAAAAATTAACTCAAGGTGAACGAAAGACTGAAATGTAAAACCAAATACTATAAAAACCCTTGAAGACAACCTAGGCAATACCATTCTAGACATAGGAACAAACAAAGATTTCATGATGAAGACCCAAAAAGCAATTGCAACAAAAGCAAAAATTGACAGACAAAATCTAATTAAATTTAACAGTTTCTGCTCAGCAAAGAAAACTATCAATAGAGTGAATAGACAACCTACAGAGTGGGAGGAAATTTTTGCAACTATACATCTCACAATTTCTAATATTCAGGATCTAGAAGGAATTTAAACAAATTTACAAGAAAAAACAAACAAACAACCCCATTGAAAAGTGGGCAAAGGATATGAACAAGACACTTCTCAAAAGAAGACACACACGCAGCCAACAAATACATGAAAAAAAAAAAGCTCAATGTCACTGATCATTAGAGATATGAAAGTCAAAACTGCAATGAGATATTATCTCATGCCAATCAGAATGGCTATTATTAAGAAGTCAAAAAATAACAGATGCTGGCTAGTTTGCAGACAAAAAGGAATGCTTATACACTGTTGGTGGGAATGTAAACAAATTCAACTATTGTGGAGGACCATGTCACGATTCCTCAAAGAATGTGAAACAGAAATACCATTTGATCCAGCAATCCCATTACTGAGTATATATCCAATGAAATAAAAATCATTCTATTGTAAAGACACATGCACACATATGTTCATTATACCACTATTCACAATTGCAAAGACATGAAATCAACCTAAATGCTCATTAATGCTAGACTGGATAAAGAAAATGTGGTACATAAACACCATGGAATACTACGCAGCCACAAAAACAATGAGATAATATCCTTTGCAGGAACTTGGATGCAGCTGGAGGCCATTATCTTTAGCAAACTCATGCAGAAACAGAACATCAAATACCACATACTCTCACTTAGATGTGGGAGCTGATGGCCGAGTAGAAACAGCACATGTCTGCAGCTCCCACCGAAAGAAATGCAAAAGGTGAGTGATTTCTGCATTTCCAACTGATTCTTTCTTTGGGACTGACTAGGTGGTTTGTGCAACCCATGGAGAGCAAGGAAAGGGTGATGGTTAATTTGAGAGCTGGATGGGGCAAAGAGACCTCCCTCCCCCACCCAAGGGAAACAGTGAGGGATTATGCTACTCACCTGGGGCACTACGCTTTTCCCGTGGATTTTTGCAACCTGTGGATCAGGGGGCTCCCTTGTGAGCCTACACCACCAGGGCCTTGGGGTCCCAAGCACAAAACTGGGCAGACCCGTGGCAGCCGCTCCACTCGGCGACTCCAGTTTGGGCAGACACTGAGCATAATCCGATGGCTGCTGAAACTCCAGAGAGGCAGGAGACCCATCCACTTCTGTGGAAAGGGGGCTGAAGCCAGGCAGGCAAGCAGCCTTGCTCAGTAGGTCTCACTCCCATGGATCCCTGCAAGCTAAGACTCGCTGGTTTGCAATCCCTGCTGGCCAGCACAGCACCCTGGAGTCTGCCTAAGATGACCAGGTCCCTGCGGGGAGGGGCAACCACCATTACTGCAGCTCTAGTCGGTGGTTTTTCCCTGCCAGTGCTTGGGAGGCTGGGTGGTTTGGACTGGGTGGTATTCCCCACAGTGCAGTACAGCAGCTATGGCAGATTGTAGCCAGACTGCTTCTCGAGGTGGGACTGGGATCCACTCCTCTTCACTGGGCACGGCATCCCTACAGGAATTCCAGCAACTCCAGCCAGGGATTTATAGACAGAACTCTCATCTCCCTGGGGGTGGAGGCGGCCATGGTCTCAGGTTCTGTGGACTTAATCTTTCCTGACTGCTGGCTCTGAAGAGTCCAGGCAGTCTGCAAGAGGGGGATTCCCCAAGCACAGTGCACCAGCTCCACTAAGGGGCAGCCAGACTACTTCCTTAAGGGAGTCCCTGATCCTGTGCCTCCTGACTAGGTGAGACCTCCCAACAGGGGTCATCAGACACCTCATATAGGAGAGTTCCAGCTGGCATTAGGTTGGTGCCCCTTTGGGACAAAGCCTCCAGAGGAAAGAGCAGGCAGCAATCTTTGCTGTTCTGCAGCCTCCACTGATGATACGCAGGCAAACAGGGTCTGGAGTGGATCCCCAGAAAACTACAGCAGACCTGCAAAAGAGGGGCCTGATGGTTAGAAGAAAAACAAACAAAAAGAAAGTGACATCATCATCAACAAAAAAGACCACACAAAAACCCCATCCAAAGGTCAACAGCCTCAAAGATCAAAGGTAGATAAATCCATGAAGATGAGGAAAAACCAGTGCAAAAAACACTGAAAATTCCAAAAACCAGAATGCCTCTGCTCCTCCAAATGATTGCAATACCTCCCAGCAAGAGCACAGAACTGGGCCGAAGCTGAGACGGATAAACTGACAGAAGTAGACTTCGGAAAGTGGTTACTAATGAACCTGACTGAGCTAAAGAATTATGTTCTGTCCCACTGCAAAGAAGCTAAGAGCCATGATAAAAGATTACTGGAGTTGTTAACTAGAATAACCAGTTTAGAGAGGAAGATAAATGACCTGATGGAGCTGAAAAACACAGCACGAGAACTTCATGATGCAAACACAAGTATCAATAGCCAAATCAACCGAGCAGAAGAAAGAATATCAGAGCTTAAGACTATCTTGTTGAAATAAGGCAGGCAGACAAGATTAGAGAAAAGAGAATGAAAAAATAAATGAACAAAACTTCTAAGAACTATGGGATTATGTAAAAAGACTGAACCTATGACTGATTGGAGTACCTGAAAGAGAAGGGGAGAATGGAACTAGATTGGAAAAACACTTCAGGATATCATCCAGGAGAACTTCCCCAACCTAGCAAGACAGGCCAACATTCAGATTCAGGAAATCCAGAGAAACCCAGTAAGATACTCCATGAGAAGATCAACCCAAGACACATACTCATCAGATTCTCCAAGGTTGAAATGAAGGGATAAATGTTAAGGGCATCCAGAGAGAAAGGCCAGATCACCTGCAAAAGGAAGCCCATTAGACTAACAGTGAACCTCTCCATGGAAGCCCTATGAGCCAGAAGAAATAGGGTGCCAATATTCAACCTTCTTAAAGAAAAGAATTTCCAACCCAGAATTTCATATCTGGCCAAACTAAGCTTCATAAATGAACTAGAAATAAAATCCTTTTCAGACAAGCAAATGCTGAGGGATTCTGTCACCACCAGGTCACCTTGCAAGAGTTCCTGAAGGAAGCCCTAAACATGGAAAGGAAAAACAATTACCAGTCACTACAAAAACACACTGAAGTACACAGATCAATGACACTGTAAAGCAACTACATTAACAAGTCTGCAAAATTAGCCAGTCAGCATTATGATGACAGGATCAAATTCAGTCATAAGAATAGTAACCTTAAATGTAAACGGGCTACATGCCCCCATTAAAGGACACAGAATGGCAAACTAGATAAAAAGACAAGACCCATTGGTGTGCCATATTGAAGAGACACATCTTATGTGCAAAGACACCCATAGGCCCAAAATAAAGTTCTGGAGGCAAATTTACCAATCAAATGGAAAGAAGAAAAAAGCATGGGTTGCAATCCTAGTTTCCTGACAAAATAGACATTAAACCAGCAAAGATTAAAAAAAGAAAAAAAGACAAGGGCAAAAAGACGAGGGCATTACATAATGGTTAAGGGTTCAATTCAACATGAAGAGCCAACTATCCTAAATACATATGCACCCAATACAGGATGACCTAGATTCATAAAATAAAAGTTCCCAAAGACCCACAAAGGGACTTAGACCTCCACAAAATAATAATGAGAGACTTTAATACCCCACCATCAGTATTAGACAGATCATTGAGACAGAAAATTAACAATGCTATTTGGGACCTAAACTCCGCTCTGGACCAAGTGGACTTGATAGATATCTACAGAACTCTCCACTCAAAAACAACAGAATATACATTTTTTCTTAGAGCCACATGGCACTTACTCTAAAATTTTATCACATAATTGGAAGTAAAACACTCCTCAGCAAATGCAAAAGAACTGAAATCATAACAGTCTCTCAGACCACAGTGTAATCAAATTAGAACTCAAGATTAAGAAACCCACTCAAAACCACACAACTACATGGAAATTGAACAATCCGCTCCTGAATTACTTCTGGGTAAATAATGAAACTAAGGCAGAAATAAAGAAGTTCTTCAAAACTAATGAGAACAAAGAGACAATGTACCAGAATTTCTGGGATGCAGTTAAAGCAGTGTTAAGAGGAGAAATTTATAGCACTAAATGCTCACACTGAAAAGCGAGAGAGATCTCAAATCAACACCCTAATATCACAACTGAAAGAACTAGAGAACCAAGAGCAAACAAACCCCAGAGCTAGCAGGAGACAAGAAATAACAAAGCTCAGAGTGGAAATGAAGGAGGTAGAGAGATTAAAAAAAAAACCCTCCAAAAAAATCAATGAATGAATCTAGGGGCTGATTTTTTGGGAAAAAAAAAATCAGTAAAATAAACTACTAGCTTAACTAATAAAGAAAAAAAGAGAGCAGATTCAAATAAACACAATCAAAAATGATGAGGGGGATACCATCACTGACTCCACAGAAATATAAACCACCACCAAAGAATACTATAAACACTTCTATGCAAATAAACTGAAAAATCTAGAAGAAATGGATAAATTCCTGAATACATACACCCTCCCAAGACTGAACCAGGAAGAAGGTGAATCTCTGAATAGATCAATAATAAGTTCTGAAATTGAGGCAGTGATCAGTAGCTTACCAACAACAACAAAAAAAAATCCCAGGACCAGTTGGATTTACAGCTGAATTCTACCAGAGGTACAAAGAGAGGCTGATACCATTTCTTCTGAAACTATTCCAAATAACTGAAAAAGAGGTACTCCTCCCTAACTCATTTTATGAGGCCAGCACCATCCTGATACCAAAACCTGGCAGAGATACAACAAAAAAAGAAAAATTCAGGCCAATATCCCTGATGAACATTGATGCAAAAATCCTCAATAAAATACTGGCAAATGGACTCCAGCAGCACACTGAAAAACTTATCCACCATGATCAAGTTGGCTTCATCCCCAGGATGCAATGCTGCTTCAATATATGCAAATCAATAAACATAATTCATTCCCAAAGCAATTTATAGATTCAATGCTAGTCCCATAAAACTGCCATTGACATTCTTCACAGAATTAGAAAAAACTATTTTAAAATTCATATGGAACCAAAAATGAGTTCACATAGCCAGGACAATCCTAAGCAAAAATAGCAAAGCTGGAGGCATCATACTACCCAACTCTGAACTATACTATAAGGCTAGAGTAACCAAAACAGCATAGCACTGGTACAAAAACAGGCTCATAGACCAATGGAACAGAATTGAGAACTCAGAAATAAAACTGCACATCTACAACCATCTGATCTTTGACAAACCTGACAAAAACAAGCAATGGGGAAATTATTCCCTATTTAACAAATGGTGCTGGGAGAATTGGCTAGCCATATGCAGAAAATCGAAACTGGACCCCTTCCTTATGCCTTATACAAAAATTAACTTAAGATAGATTGAAGACTTAAATGCAAAACCCAAAACTATTAAAACCCTAAAAGAAAATTTAGGCAGTATCATCCAGGACATAGGCACGGGCAATGATTTTATGATGAAATCACCAAAAGCAATTGCAACAAAAGCAAAAATTGACAAATAGGATCTAATTAAACTAAAGAGCTTCTACAGAGCAAAAGAAACTATCACCAGATTGAACAGACAACCTACAGAATTGGAGAAAACTTTTGCAATCTATCCATCTGACAGAGTTCTAATATCTAGAATCTACAAGGAACTTAAGAAAAATTACAAGAAAAAAAACAACCCCATTAAAAAGTGGACAAAGGACGTAACAGACATTTCTCAAAAAAAGACATACATGCAACCAAAAGATATATGAAAAAAAAGCTCAACATCAGTGTATTAGAGAAATGCAAATCAAAACCACAATGAGATATCATCTCTCATGCCAGTCAGAATGGCAATTATTAAAAAGTCAAGAACCAACAGATGCTGGTGAATTTGCGGAGAAATAGCAATGCTTTTACACTGTTGGTGGGAATGTAAATTAGTTCAACTGTTGTGGAAGACAGCGTGGCAATTTCTCAAAGATTTAGAACCGGAAATACCATTTGGCCCAGCAAATCCCATTACTCCTATTACTGGGCACGTGCCCAAAGAAATATAAATCATTCTGTTATAAAGATACATGCACACATATGTTCACTGCAGCACTATTCCCCAAAGACATGGAATCAACCCAAATACCCATCAATGACAGACTTGATAAAGAAAATGTGGTACATATACACCATGGAATACTATGCAGCCATAAAAAGGAATGAGATCATTTCCTTTGCAGGCACACGGATGAAGTTGGAAGCCATTATCCTCAGCAAAGTAACGCAGGAACAGAAAACCAAACACTGCACGTTCTCACTTATAAGTGGGAGCTGAACAATGAGAACACATGGACGCAGGGAGGGGAATGACACACACTGAGACCTATTGGGGGAGGGCAAAGTGAGGGGAGAGCATTAGGAAAAACAGCTAATGCATGCTGGGCTTAATACTTAGGGGATGAGTCAATAGGTCCAGCAAACCACCATGGCACACATTTACCTATGTAACAAACCTGCACATCCTGTACTCCAGAATTTTTTTTTTAAAAAAGTGGGAGCTAAATGATGGAAAGACATGGACACATAGAGGGAAACAACATACACTTAGGGCCTACTTGAGGGGGGAGGGTGGGAAGAGGGAGAGGATCAGGAAAATTAACTAATGGGTAGTAGGCTTAATACCTGGGTGATGAAATAATCTGTACAACAAACCCCCATGACACAAGTTTACCTATATAACAAACCTGCACATGTACCCCTGATTTGTGCAACAATACCCAATGAATGAGGAATAGACTTTTAGTGACAATTGAAAAGGCAATAAACTTAAGGTGTGAAGATATACAGAGAAAATATTTCATAGGATATTCATGTTAAAACATTTCTGTTTTTTCTAGTTTGGGATTTTTAGGAACTTAAGAGATACCCTTTATAAATAGGTGAGGGTTTCACATACATATTTAGCATTTTAGCACAGTGTAACTGTCATTCCAAGGGTAGATGAGAATTGTTATCACTGATTATATTATAACACATTTGAATGTTTTCCTGTGCTGGACAGACATATTTAAATATATATTGGCTGGAGATCGCATTGACAACAAACTGTAATTTTTAAAGGACTATAAACCTTTTTGAATGCTCTGGCAAAGTATCGACCAACTTGACCATCTTAATTTGATCAGGCTGGGAGTAAACTAGAATGATATTTTTTGAGTGTATCATTGTCCAGTTCTTCCTGAATGAGACTTTTTTAAAATTTTTTTAACCCACCTCACTTCTCCCTCTGCAGAGTTGTCACCCCTGGACATTGCTCTCCTATCCAGCAGGACAGTCTTGCCTTTGGTGATTAAAGAGGGCATGGTCATGGACATATGACCTGTGCAATCACAGGGTCTCTCACTCAGAAGAGCCTGAATCACTCTTGTCACTGTTTTAAAGTTCGTAATAATTTATCTTTGAACTCGTGTTTTGTAAATTAAGTCCAATGGGGCAGTGGAGCATAGGCTTGAATAGAGGAAATACACACAATGTGTGCAGTCGCTGGCCTCCTCATTTGCATAGAGTAGTCATGGTGCCCTCCTGGACATGTTGCAGGGAATTCTCATGGGCTTGCGACGTGAGGAAGTTCAGTGAGACTCAAAGTGGGTACAGAACTTGCTTCTAATGCAAAGCAATGCCATTTTAAGAACCACAAAAGACCAAGTAATCCATCAAGTCTTTTTTCACTTGTGTTACTTCCCTGTATTAGCCACCCACTTATGCTGAAAACGATGACATGGAAAAAAAGGGAAAGATAGGGTAACTCATAGTTTCTTTTCCTTTCAGCCCTTACTTGCTTATCAATAAGATAAGGGTATTACTAGCATGTGCAAGTGTCAAAAAGTAAAATAAAAACAACTGAGTCAGTTCGTGCAATGTTTCCACTATTCTGGCAAGAATAAAATACATATGCATGTATGAACTATGAAAAACAAATTGTGTAATTTCAATGATACTACATTTAAGTTAAATGCTCCTTGATAAAATTGGCATGATGAACAGAAAAATTCATGCAAATAATGTAAATTTTTAATTTTATCCTTTACTTAGAAAGACATTAAATAGCAAATAAAAACACCATGACAAGTTGAGAGACCACAGAAAAGAGGACAAAATTTTATTTGAATGCCTTAAATGACACTTTTTTTTTTTTTTTTTTTTTTTTTTTTGCTTTTTACGCAAGGGGCCCCACATTTTCATTTTGTACTGAGTCTTGCAAATATGCAGCTAACTCTGACCACTGGGTCACTGCTGGCAGCCACTGGGGCAGCTAGAGCCTCTAATCTACACTCACCTTTCCGGGCCCTCCTTCCTAGAGAGAAATCACTGGCAGGGGGCTGCTTATATTTGCTGAACTCACATGGATGGGGAGGGAGAGTTTAGCTTATTCAGGGAGTCCAGGTGTATCCAGTGCAGCAGTTAAAAAATTTCCAAACACTCTGCTATTTAGCAAGTAGAACTACTAGTCATTACACTGACGCTTTGCATGAAATTGCTGACACTTTGGAAACTGCTTAATGATACATAAAATTCTATTTTTTTTCTGTGTGGAATGCTCCTGGGAAAGTGGGTATTACTTAGAGATGTATAAATATTGTGCATATTAGCATGAGGAGTCACTTGGAAGTCAGTAATATTTTTGAACTGTAGAAGAACAAAGAGAAAAAAAATCACAGAGAAATGAATAATTTCATAGGATCTTATTCCATTATTTCTTAACCTTGGAAAGGCAAAACATTTCTATAAACAGGTAACTTTTATTTTATTTTGAAGGCAACATTAAATTAGTTTTCCATTTTACCATTTTGCTTTGAAAGAAAAAAGAAATTTGCTTTCATTTCAGAATCCTGAGTGGAACAAGAAATTTTTGAAACCTGGCAAAGCCAGTGCTCACTGCTGCCTGTTTAATCTCTCTCCCCAACTTTGTTCTTTGAGTCAGCTCCATTCTGATTTGCTTCTAACTTATTTTTGGTGCAACAACTCTATGAGCATATTTACAGAGCTATTAATGAGGACAAGTGTCCATTCCGGAGCTACCAGTTGCTACCATTGGTGATCACCTTACACAGTCACAGGGCTGACGTTGTGGAACAAGTTTTATGCTTCGGGTTCTAACAGAAGTTAGAGTATTTGTTCTTTTGCTTGGTGTTATTCTCATGACCTTTACACACAATTATATTAGTATGGCCTACGGAAATGCATACATGGGGATTTTGTGGTCTCAGTAAATTGGGTTGAAGCCATTTGTTGCTTGTGAGGGTAATGAATCAGCTTCTTGGGACTTTCACTTTTCATTCACAAACAAAGGTAAGTCTTACCTTATGGAGTTGTCATAAAGTTTAGATGAGATGTCAGATGCAGAGTTGGGTATCAGGCATATACAGTAAGCTTCATGACTATTTTTCCTTCTTCTTTTTCCTTCCATGTAAAACTTCATACACACTTGAAAGTTAGCCTCTTATAAATTTTTTAAAAAGCAAAATTTTTGCCATTTGTAAAAATTTCAGAAACACTTACCCATATGTTCATGATGAAAAGTATAAGTCCATCTTTCCACTCTGGTTCCAAACTTCTAGGCCTGAATAACTATAGAGCATGTTTCTGAAAATTCTGTAAGTATATGTAAATATCTGTTTATCCAGCTAGCTCCTGATTTTTTATCATCACAAATGAGGTCATGTTATACATGCTGATATGCAATTTATTATTGACATTTTTACATAGTAGCCTACAGTTTCCTTATTCTTTCTAACTACTCCATACTATTCCTTATTCTTTCATTCCTTATTCTTTTATTCCTTACTATTTCCTTATTCTTTTTAACTACTCCATACTATTCCATTTGTTTCTAGCTTTTTGTTACCTCAAACACTGCAGTAGTGGGTATTACCATATGCATATCCTTATCCATCTGGGTAACTACTCACGGAGGGTACCTTCCCAGAAATATAGTTGCTGAGTTGGAGGATGGAAGGATGTATTTATGTGTAATTTTGATTCTTTTCTGTATGTGCCTTCCAACTCCAGTTCTACTCCCCTGTCAAAAGAGCTAATCTAAATAATTTAAAATACTAATTTGATATAATAATAATAACAAGAATATTTTTCTACCCACCTATCTCTTATTAAGGTTGTTATGAAGCAAAAATGCTGATGATTAAAAGCCTATGACTTTTAATATGCATATAAAATTTGATATAATTTAAATTGTAATAAGTCAGGATGTGTGACAATAAACTTTATTACTTATCAAGTGAAAGGCCTTGACCCTCTTCAGAGTTGGGAGGGACTAAACTCTCAGGGGAGAGTTTTGTGGAAGATTAGAGGGTTGTTCTGAAATCATTTTACAAGTGTAAACACCTCCTTTGTAAGTACTAATGCCGTAAACTACAAACCTTCTCCAGGGTCCTTTTCACTGAAACCTTGCTGAATCCTAAACATAAGGAGCAAACATAGGGTAACACAAATGAGGCACTTGCCTGGTGGGGCCTTCCATAGTATTATGCAACCTGGTCACAAAGGGAGATACTCATGTTTTTCTCAAACTTGGTGAACTTCCCTAAGTGGTTTTAGAAGCTCAAATTACAAACAGCTTCCTACTTGTCTTTGAAAACCATCCTTCCTATGAGTGTTGAGTTATTGCTGATTGAGTCTTATTCTTGGGTTTTTCTGTGTCCTCGCTGACAAGTCCTGGATCCAAGGAAAATACAGAGAAATGCTCTGAAAGCAAACCTGTTTTTACCCATAAGAAAACGCCATTATTCAGTGGCTGCCATGGACTCAGGGGAACAATATGTGCCTTTCATTCCTCTATTTTCCTAACAGTCCTCATTGTATCTGCCTTGTCTGTGAATGGGTTCCACCATGCAGGAAGTGACATGGCACAGTGCGTTTAAAAATATTCCTTATTTTCGTTCAGTTGGGTAGCACCACGTGTCCAACTCCAAAACAAGAGGAAGGTCATGGTAATCCACATCACAGTCAAGATGGTTCATTAATCCTCTGATTAGGTCATCTGAACAAACTTTTGCAATTGAAGTAACCTCATAAATTTAAATCTTGTGCTCTCAAGTCAGATTTTTCTCTAAGAACCTTTTTAGGAGTGTTCATAAAATTCGTAGGTAAAGAATATCACCCCTCTTCTCCCAGAATGTTTTTGGTCACCTTGATAATAAAACAGCTACGACATATTGAGCGGTTATAATGTGCTCAACTCTGAGTGGTTATAATGTGCTCAACTCTTTGTGCACATGATCTCGGAATTTTACAACTCTGAAAGGTGAGGATTATTATGCCTGCTTATAAATGAGGAAATAGAAACTCAGAGAAGTTTAGAAATATTCTCAAGGTCATATAGTTAGGTTAAACTTAAATCTGTCAGGCTTCAAAATCTAGGTTTTTCTATTACACTAGGTCATCTTTCAAACAAAAAGGCCCCTATGATTGTAAGGTTTAAATTTTTAATACTTAAACTTGGTCCCCAAAGCAAACACTGCCTTCACAAATTGGTGTCCCCAAGGAAAGAGTCTTTTTTTTCCACTTCCCAATAATTTATAAATCATATTACATTCCAATCTGTTCATTGATTTTTATATCAGATTAAAATAAATGGCTAGAAAGATTTTTCTGCATTCGAAGAATGTGTTTGGGATTATCTCACCTGATTCATAAGCTAATGTGAATTTTATGCATTGGGGACCCCCAAAAAGATACAGGCAGTGATCATCGGGATAAACAAACTGGGGCATCCAGGAAAAACCTGCAGAGGAAACCCAGAGGACAGAGAAAACAGAGCGGGTATCCTATAGGAGCCCCAAGCTAACATTAAGAGAGCATACCTCACGCAAGTGTGACTTGCAGTTGAACTGCTGCTGCTTCTTTTATTTTACTTTAGGTTCTGGGATACATGTGCAGAATGTGCAGGTTTGTTACATAAGTATACATGTGCCATAGTGGTTTGCTGCACCCATCAACCCGTCATCTAGGTTTTAAGCTCCACATGCATTAGGTATTTGTCTTAATGCTCTCCCTTCCCTTGACCTCCACCCACTGAGAGGCCCCAGTGTGTGATGTTCCCTTCCGTGTGTCCATATGTTCTCATTGTTGAACTGCTTCTTACATGGGCAGTTCTGTGTGTTGTGCTCTGGAATGAATTACAGCTGGAATTTATTTACGTAAGTATGGTTAACTATTTTATGATATTTTGGATTATTTTATTAGTAACACTCTGGGTTCTCTCTAGTTGCGAAACTTGGCTTCCCTCTCTCAGGATTAACTGATCATTGCCTTAAATTCCTCTGTTTCTTCTGATTATTAAGGTGTGTGTGATGGAACTATGCTAAAACACCAGCAGGCATCATGCATGGCCATGCGTTAGGAGGTGTTGATGGTTAACAGCGAGGGAGACTCTACATCTCAAGCCAGGAGAGTCCTCATTTAAATCTGTTGTTTGTGACCAGTTATTAATGATGCCCTCTTTCTCTTTCAGAAGTTTCCTAGTTTAGACAATAAATTATATGGTCACCCTAACATTAGCTACCATGAATTTGCAAAATCTGAGTTAAGTCCAGAGAGGTCATCATGGCCCAGAGACCAGACTTCCAAATACTGGAAGCTTTAACAGCCTACCTCGCCACCCTTGCTCCAGGCGACAGCCTCTCCTTCAGGAGCTGCCCACTAGGAGTGCGAGTCAGGAGCCTCTCTTGCCAGAGCAGGCAGAATTTCTCCCTCCTGAAGCCTAACAAGCCATAATGGTTTCTCAAAGGTCTCGGGTTTCCCACTGTAGCCAAAAGGGCAGATAGGGCTGATTCTCAGGGACATAGTATCCTATTAATCCCCCTATGTCTCTCATGCCTGTTATTTGCTGCTCAATGTTCTAGATGCAAAAACCTCTTATCATCTAAGCCTTCCTACACCACCCCTGGCTCTGTGCCTTTGCTTCCCCATCTAGTCTCCCATGCTCCTGCCCTGATGCTTATCTACCTCCTCAGGGTGATGGCCAGGCTCATGAAGGCAGGTACCACTCACCAAAATCCTTTGTAGCCCCAGCACCCTGCACCCAAAAGACACTCAATAATTGTTAATTAGTTATGCCAATTCTTATGAACCAAATATATCCCCCACTGTCTCATGCCCATGCCATTCTCCCCTTTCAGCTAATATAAAATGCCTATGGAAAAACATTCTTCATTTTTTGAAAAGCTTATATATTTTTTACATCTGTCTTCCATATCTTAGCATAAAAGGAACCAATGTTAAAAAATTTTTAAGTATTAAAACACTCTCAAAGCTCCTAAAGAAGCTAATATGAAAACATTTATGAATAATTTGAAAGTTGTATTTCTTTTGATTAGACTGAAGACAAAGGCAGAATCTTCAGGAAGGCCATGGACATACACACATACACACACTCTCTTTATATACATATACACATATTGCTTGGAAAGGGAAGGAGGGCTAAGCAGATAGTCTTCTCTCAACACAGTGTGGCTTTGTTTGTCATCCTGGCTACTTGCCACCTTGGAGTGCCCTGAGTCCTGAGGAGATGGGACCAAGGATAAATGCTGGATTGAAGATTCCTTAAGGCCAGGGTCTGATCATTTATCATTTGTCTCTGTAGTAACTGAAATGTGGCAGGTAATCATTTGAGAATCTTTCCTTAATAAAGAGAATGGTGGCAAGAAAGGCCCACGGATTCCAGCACAGTCTGGGGATTTTTATACGAGCCATTCTGAGTGCTACAGAAATCAGTACAAAAGTGCTCTCCTTCTGCACTGCAAAAGAAACTACCATCAGAGTGAACAGGCAACCTACAGAATGGGAGAAAATTTTTGCAATCTACTCATCTGACAAAGGGCTAATACCCAGAACCTACAAAGAACTCAAACAAATTTACAAGAAAAAAACAAACAGCCCCATCAAAAAGTGGGCAAAGGATATGAACAGACATTTCTCAAAAGAAGACATTCATACAGCCAACAGACACATGAAAAAATGCTCACCATCACTGGCCATCAGAGAAATGCAAATCAAAACCACAATGAGATACCATCTCACACCAGTTAGAATGGCGATCATTAAAAAGTCAGGAAACAACAGGTGCTGGAGAGGATGTGGAGAAACAGGAACACTTTTACACTGTTGGTGGGATTGTAAACTAGTTCAACCATTATGGAAAACAGTATGGTGATTCCTCAAGGATCTAGAACTAGATGTACCATATGACCCAGCCATCCCATTACTGGGTATATACCCAAAGGATTATAAATCATGCTGCTATAAAGACACATGCACATGTATGTTTATTGTGGCACTATTCACAATAGCAAAGACTTGGAATCAACCCAAATGTCCATCAGTGACAGACTGGATTAAGAAAATGTGGCACATATACACCATGGAATACTATGCAGCCATAAAAAAAGATGAGTTTGTGTCCTTTGTAGGGACATGGATGCAGCTGGAAACCATCATTCTTAGCAAACTATCACAAGAACAGAAAACCAAACACCGCATGTTCTCACTCATAGGTGGGAACTGAACAATGAGATCACTTGGACTCAGGAAGGGGAACATCACACACCGGGGCCTATCATGGGGAGGGGGGAGGGGGGAGGGATTGCATTGGGAGTTATACCTGATGTAAATGACGAGTTGATGGGTGCTGACGAGTTGATGGGTGCAGCACAGCAACATGGCACAAGTATACATATGTAACAAACCTGCAAGTTATGCATATGTACCCTAGAACTTAAAGTATAATAATAATAATAATAATAATAATAATAATAATAAAAAAAAGAAGAAGAAGAAGAAGAAAAAAAAAAAGTGCTCTCAAGGAACATTCAACAGTGTAGTTTGGGATTGGCCCTATCGATTGTACCTTTCTGGAAGACCAGAGCCTGGCCTGGGACTAGTTCTTATTTGGAACAAGAAAAATTCCTACTTTCCTGTGGCACATGACAGGGGCCAGGCATGTGCTGGCCTTTTCCCCTACCTTACCCCAGTCCAAGATATTTCATTGCCAAAACACCAGGCTGTTTCCCTAAACCACCAGACTGACTGTCTGTGTTGTTCACTTTGTCTCTATCACCTTTCCCACCTACAAAAACACTTCTGCACAGGGCAGCCCAGGCATTGTGCATGGCAGAAGCCTCCACTAAGAACTCACCACCCCACCTCTTCCATGTTCTCGTGCCAATTTGAGCATAACTTACTGAAGGTGCTTATTTACTTTTTGTCTTCCCCAGAAACTAAGCTTTGTAAGTCAAGAACTTTATCATCTTCACCCTGGTGCCCCCAAAACTTAGCAGAGTCCTCGGCATATCTTAGGTGCTCAATAGAAATTTGTTGAATTGAAATTAGCCTTGTCTATGTACCACTGAAAATCACTATGTATTAACACTGCATAGATGAGTTGTTAAATATTACTATAAATTCAGTGCTTTCCAGCTTATCTTGCTTTAAAAACCTAGCAGCTAAACTTAGGCAGTTCCTTGCTAGCATATTTATTTGCAATTAGAGTGAGGATTTTCAGGGAAAGAAAAATAAAAGTTGACCTCTGAGTTTGTTTCCCCCCGCCCCAAATCATTTTCTGGAAGGATGGTACCTTGGAGCTGAGATCAAAGATAATTGTGCCTGTCTTAGAAACCCACAGGTTATTTTTAAGTAAAACAAAATGGGATGATTAAAAAAGATTGTGTTTGGAAATATAATTATTTCCTAACTTCTAAGCACATGCCTTGAGAGTGCTTCTTTGATATATGCACTGACAAATATTCCATTAAAGGATAGACTTGTTTACAGCAAAAACATTTCAGTGCAACAAGGTTATCCACTTGACAATTTCTTATAGTACATTGTAATTATATACTGTAATTTTAAAATTCTGATTACAAAAAAACATGTGAATTCTAATTATTTCCAAAAGCTTCCATATTAAAATGTCCCATTTAATGTAAAATGGAAAGTTAGGATGTCTGAACTGAACTGAAGAATTATATTGGTATATTCTGGAGAAAGGGACTGATAAGACATAATTAATAAAAAGTTTGAAATTAAATAGTGTCTTTTATTGCCTCACTGAAATATAGTCAAACATGTTTTCTATATCGGCACAGTTGACCAGCCAGTGGGTAACTAGTCTTACTTGAGGCACCTCAGGCCACATTTCAGAAATGTAAGAAAGACAACTTACCTTTCATAGGAATAATTAGATGGAGTAGATACCAATTATCCAGAGATGTTGCAAGGTTGATTGGATGTCATTTACTCATTTTTCCAGAGTGATATCTTCCCAGGGATTTTAGGTTACCACCTAAATAAGCTCTGTTAACATTAGGAAGTCAAGATCTCAAAGTAAAAGCATTCCAATAATATCATGGGGCTCCAAAGAACTGTCCAATGTACCTATTAATCTCGAACCATGCTAGCTGTATTCAGGGATTCTGGATTAGAGAACGTAGGCTAGGTTCCCCCACAGCTTTGCTGTTAGCCAGTCTTATGTGGGTTGACAGAATTGAAAGGATGTGAAAAGATCTAAGTTCATTCAATAGGTATTTCCTGAGGAACCAGTCCTAGCACTGGGCAGGACACAGAAAGACATGGCTCTTGCCCTAAAGTAACTTAGAGGCTAATTTGGAAGACACGACTTAAGCATAAACATTTCAAGATTACCACTGTGGAGAAGTGTTGTGGGAGATAAGGCAGTATCAAGCAGGTGTTTTGGAGGAGTAGAAAAAGGTCAGTTTTTGCCTACCTGGGGCTGCTTTCCAGGTCATAAACGTTGCAAATTTAGATTATAGGATTTACTTGTGCTCTGTGTCTTGATAAAAGCCCTGGTCTCTGCTGATAATCCCTGGCCTCTGCTGACAAGGTTGATTGATGCCAAATGAAACTTTTGGTTCTATTTTGACCCAGGGACTCCTTGTCTTGAAATGATGAGAGCCTGGGTCTTCAAAAAAATTGTTCTGGCAAATAGATCCTGCATCATTCTGCCAAAAATAGACAAATGGAAGTGTTACTAAGCATGTAACATGAGGAAATAAGAAAAGTGCATTTGAAAATGAGATTTTCAAATCACCAAATTTAAGAATGATGAAGGCGCTTTCATTTCAGATGTTTCCAATAACATGTCACATCTGAAAACAAATCTGAAATTCAGGTGAATTCCTAGGTCTATTTAATTCTTTATGAGGCAAAGGAAACTAGTTCTTTCCATTTTGACACTTCTATTTGAGGTATTTCCAAAACAAAGGCATAAATTCAAACGTACAATCTTTAAAAACAAAACAATATTCAAATAAACAGCTCATTACAAGAACACGCTTTTCCATTGAGAAATGGCCTCACTGTGTTACTGGGGGACTCCCTGCCCTAGCTGTCTTCTCACTGACATTCATGCCAGGTGCTCCCAGTGAAGTCGATATATGGAGGAGAGCACTAAGCCAAACCTTAAAGTTGTTCCCTGGAAGAGGTTGCCATGGCACACTCCTACTGCCTTTTTTGAAAGAGGGAGTATTTGCTTATAGAATGTCAAGCTTCTTGATTCTAAGAATCTCCTCTCTTCGTTGGAGGACTAGCCGACATTTTTCTTCATGCTAATGGCTGCAAATTGGAGACAACCAGAAAAAAAAAAAAAAAAAAAAAAAAAAGTTCATAGAGAAAACAAGTCTTTTACAACATCTTTTTAAAACGGTTAACAATTTCATCTCGATAATTATTCATTTAGTTTCAGAGGTTTCAGGAGTTCACACAGAGGGAGCATGATTCATAAAATTTAAATAGTAGCAGGTAAAGTCAGATCTGTGACAGGGAGCAGGAGGTTGCAACGGTACAATTAGAGATTTCTGGATCATGGGGCAGAGAAGGTGAAACGAATTAAAATGGCTGCAACTTCAGGACATAGTCTTGCTCAGAAGGTTTTTAAATGCTCTTGAAATTTTAGTTAGCACATTTAAATAATTCCCTCAGATGGAGCTCCAGTTCTCTTATGTGAAAGTTGTCAGTAGTTCACATACTGTAGATGTTGGACACAAAAACCTAGAAAAACATGCATATTGAGATCCATATGGACAGGACAGAAAATGACCCTATGGGTATTTTCCAAATAATAGAAAACACACGTAGGACCTACCATTTACTGTGCACTGTCCCAAGTGCTTTGGGTGGTCATTTAATTCTTACAAAATTTAGAAAGTATCATTATCTTCATCTGCCGGAGGATATTGAACCACAGCCACTTAGAAAACTTGTCAAAGCTCACACAGTCGGTAAGCGGTATAACCAGGAACTCAAACCCAGATTTTCCAGCTCCAGAGTCTGAATTCTGAGGAGTCTGTGAATGGCATGCATTATTTTTTTATTTAAAAATATCATGTAAGTAAAAGTGCTTGTAAATTATTAACACTACTACAATAGTCATGAGAAGAAAGAGAACATGAAGAAGAAACAAAAGAAGAAAAAAAGGATAAGGAAGAAAAAGAAGTGGAAAAGAGTGGAGGAAGAGAAAATGAATTTAATAAGAGGAGATAAAAGGTAGAAAGCACCTATACATGAACACCATCAAGGCTAACACATTCAGCCTAGATTTCAAGAGCCTCCTATTTTGCTCCATGCTCATTGTCCAACTGGATTTCCTAAGGCAATTGCCCAAGACATTTTCTCACATTGGCAGGTGTGACACCCCTGACTCAGAGTCATTACTTGCTACTTTTAATTCCTGCAGCTCTGTGTTCTTCTTTCCTTCTCTCAAATTTCCTTAACACATTCCCTCCTTCTGTTTTTCAAAGCCCACCTCAAGTCTAGCTCATCCTGCAAATCTTTGCTGACTACTCCAGATATTAGTGATTTTTGGAATACTCGAGAATGCTAAAATTTTAGAATTTGACCACTGTTAGACATTCTGTAGTTCAAATCACTCATGTTGCAAATGAAGCCCATGGAAGATAGGTAGTTTGCCCAGGGCCACCAACCAGTTGTGACAATATTAGAAGCCACTCCAGTTCCTCTCACACTCCACATGACGGTCCTGCATTGCACAAGCTGATTGGATGTGTCTTCTCTCTTTCACTGGACTGCCAGGACAGGTCTTCCTTGACTTTTGTGTCCTTTACTTCACCTAATATAGGGTTGCCGGGTGCTTAATAAAAGATTGATTGGTGAAGAACGGATGCATTTTCTCTTTGGATATATATTTTTTAAAATCTTTGGAAACTCTAAGTAAAATTAAAAAGAGACCATCATTTCTGGCAGAATAAATATTTTATCTAGAATTTACTTAGGTGCAGTTACAACTCATACATGTTAAAGATAATCTTCAATTTTTAAAAATAGATTTGTCGTTTAATAATAATCTGAACCAATGTATCATCATGAGCCCTTTTTGTGTTCTGCTATGCAAACAAAATACTTGTCTCTTTCTTAGGGCAGCAGAGAGCTTATTTAATAACAACATATGTGAATGTTCCTTTCTTAAGTTTCTCCTCAAGTAGTACATAGAGCAAAGAAACATCCTAAGTCATATCAACAAAGGCACTCGCTAAATGCTTGCTGGCAATTGGTCAACACTAATGTGTGGGTATACTCACTGGACAAAGTGCAGGGAAGGTTCTCACTTATGAAAAATAACAAATTACAATGAAATAAATCAGTTCATTACCTTTAATTGGAGCATCCCCAATTGACCACATTATCAGGGTCAAATACAATGCCAGATGTGAACTTTGGGCAAGTATCATTTTATGTTACACATTTATAAATTATTCCAATAGCAGTATTAATAACAAGAAATAATCACATTTTAAAAAGCACCACTAATAGTGTTGCAAGACCAGAAATCACAAGAAAAGGCAGGAGAATGAGTAATAGACTACACAAACATGAAGAGAAAAAGAGAAAGTCCTCTGTTTCTAATGGAAACATATATGCTGAAAGCTTTCCAAAAGGGAGGCAAAAAAGAAAGAGGAGAAACCATTAGGTATTAGGTAACAATTATGTGCCAAGCTCTCTACTGTACCTTTAACAAATATTGCCTTGTTTAATCCTCACCAACCACCCTTATGGTAGATGTGAGTGTACTATTTTACATGTGAGTGCACTAAAGTTTCAAGAGGTGAAATTGTCTAAGTTTATAAATGTTGAGCTTGGATTTAAATCCAGATCTATATGACTTCATATATCAGGGTAGACATTGTTGTTTCCTACCCAAGGCCCATTGCCAGTCTTCTTTGTTCACAGAATAAAGACACTGGGCAGCTTTGTGCTTCAGTGAATCCTGGGCTTCTTGGCAGCCCCAGGAAGTGGATCTTGAGTAGTCTACTGACCTCTGGTCAGAGATTGGTGGGCAATGACCCAAACCTGTCTAATGAAACTTGAGGGACAGTCTGCTCTGGGGGTTTCTGGGAAGATTCTTCTTGTTCTTAAAAATGGATCCAAAGAAGAGAGATACTCTTTGGCCTTTGGATACTGTTGTCACCTGCAATCAAGAGGGATATAACTGACCTACTGACATTAACAGAGAGAAAAGATGAAATGCACCTCGATCTACAATGGTGCTATTGAATCGCTGAATTCACTCACCTAAGACTTCCCAGGCTCCAGGGTTTTCATTACACAAAATAATACATTTTCCTTTTTGCTTAGGCTATTTTTAGTTTTGCAGCCCCAAACATCTTCCCAGATACAAATTTCATGTACTTTCAACAAAACTGAGATTCAGTTAAAAATAAACCAAGATACTGTTGCCTAAGAGAGTCTATAGGCAAGTTGAAATTGTCCAAGGCGTGTGATGAAACAAGTATTTCCAAGAAAACAGCAAAGGCCAGTGGAACAGGAAAGTGATGAGCCTGCTTACAGTGATTGTGCTAGGCCAAAGGCTTAGTACCAACTGTATGTTTCACCTGTAATGACACCTTTCCTCTGAGAAGCTTAAGGGACTTAGAGCAGAGGCAGCCTTTTGTTTTGAGTAGGTTTTGATGAATGTATTCTCTCTGGTCCTTTAGTTCTTCTCACAGGAGGTGGGAGCCTTTTGAAATTAGTCCAATCTTGCAGAAAGAAGTAAAAATTGGCCAAGCCAGAAACATGTCTTGCCATCCTTTCCTGCCTGCACGTTCCATGGTCTGTGTGCATTGCCTAGATCATAGAGTAAATACAGTTATTATTATTTATAACTGGTTCTTTGAAAGCCAGTCTTTTGGGTCCCTGATAATTGGTGACTGGTCCAAGTTATCACAGCTCTTTTGAGGAAGTGAGTGCTCCCAGGCACTGCTACTGAGATGCTCTGGGCATGTTCACAGAAAGAAATCAGAAATGTTTCCCAGCATTATAGATCCTTATCATTGTGGACCAAAACAGCATTTCTGGGAAATAAGACTATATATAAATACAAACACACTTACATTTAAACAAAGCAAGAAGATCAACTTTAAGAAACGAGTGAGTATAGAATCAATGGGAAAGAACAGAGACTACACAAGCATTTAGATACGGGTGCAAATCCTGACTCGCCATCCTACGCTCTGTGACCTTGGGTAAGGATATGGTTCGGCTGTGTTCCCACCCAAATTTCATCTTGAATTTCCACGTCTTGTGGGAGGGACGCGGTTGAAGGTAATTGAATCATGCCTGCAAGTCTTTCCCGTGCTGTTCTCGCTATAGTGATAAGCCTCACGAGATCTGATGGTTCACGAGATCTGATCTCTCTCTCTCTCTTTTTGCCTGTCTCCATCCACGTAAGATATGACTTGATCCTTGCCTTCTGTCATGATTGTGACGCCTCCCCAGCCCTGTAGAACTGTAAGTCCATTAAGCCTCTTTCTTTTGTAAATTGCCCAGTCTTGTGTATGTCTTTATCAGCAGTGTGAAAATGAACTAATACAGGTAACTTATCTAGAACTTCTCACTTTCAGTTTACTCATCTATTAGTTGGAGGTAACAGTATTGATATCACAGGCATGTTCTGAGGTTTCGTGACATTATTCACTTATTTCTGCACACTTATATCACACTTACATAATATCAAGTACCGTTCTCACTCTTGACATGGATTATCTCAGTTAATTCTCACAACCCTAGGAGACATATATTTTCTTCCTTTTCTCATATTGCAGATATGGAAACTGAGGCCTTGACAGGACAAATAATTTTTTGGAAGTCACACAACTAGTAAGAGATAGAAACAGGAGTTGAACACAAGTTTGCTGAGTCCGTTTAGGCACTGAGGATACACAGGTGAACATTTTGTCCAGCTCAAGTTCTCTCTTTGCAACTCACCAGCGAAACTCTTCTTTCCTTAGGCTTGCCCCCGCCCCACTAGCAGGATTTCTGAGTACTGTGGTATTCTGCTTATTAACCCACTCACTTGTTCCTGCCAAAAATTTTTACTTTTGATAATCTGGCCCCAAACTAACGTTGATGGTATTGGGTAGACTTTTGCATCTAAATTCAAGCTCCTCTGATTTTAATGGGATTTCTTCTGACAGTAAGGTCATCCATTATTTTAAGAGCTAATGTTGAAGCCTCTAATAGAAGAAGCCATTGAGACAAAGGCCTCTGACAAAATTGAAATTGTCCAATTAGAGGCCATTGGTGTGCTGGAATGGGTGTGCCTTTTTTGCTTTTTGGGTGGCCCACACACCCTCCCTGACACTTCCTAGGCCTGACTTGTCTTGTTCCTTACCCTGCTGCTACCTCCATCTCCAGTTAGTGCTTGCCAGGGAAAAGTCTGAAACCATTTGCTACCACTCCTCGACTACTATCCCACCTTGAAACTTCATGAACTTCATCCAGCAGCCCATGTGGCCGGTCACTTGGGTTGAATGCTCCTGGAAGAAACCAGAAGTAAGATGATCTGTTCCTCTTACCTCAACATAGAAGCATAAAACAAGAAAGTGCTCAGTTCTATATGCTGCATACAGGAGCTTGGTTATTATTTCCCCAGACACACTATGAACAAGGTTGGACTTAGGCGAGAAGCGTCTATGGAGGCCAAGATGAATTCTGGGTAGTATCTAGACATCCCTTTTAGCTGTTGTGTGGGACCTGGTTTAAGAGGACTAATGCAGGAAATTCCTTGCTTCATGCTTGTCTTATGAGCTGTCCTAGTCAGCTGCATATCCACTCCAGGGTGAAGATTCCTAACATTGAAGGCTAATCATGCCTTCATCAGAATTCATATGATTTGCTGGTTCTGCAAAATCCTCTTCTAACTGACCACACATTCACAATGTGTTGTTCCTGGACACTGTCTGCATGCCCTGAGCTGTGTCAAGCATTATTAATATATATAAGCTATTGCTATTATCCTTACTTGTCTATTAAAATAGACAGCGAGATCCTTGTGGGCAAGGGCTGGATATTAAACATCTCTGTATCCTCAGTGCCTAGCACACTGTCAGGCACATAATAAATGCCCAATAAAATGTTTGTTGAATCAATAAATAAATGAGATGGGCCTATGAATTCTCTTTGGGAAACACTAGTTCAGGTCTCAGGTCTCACTTCACTTTCCTGTCTTTGGGAGGAAATGCTTAAGCTATAACAATACATAATTGATAAAAATGATGGAAAAGGCACATTTACAAAAATTGGTATAGAATTAATTAAAAAATACCATGAAGCACTTTATTTGGAAATGGGTAATAGATACCAAACATAACATAACAATTTTGTTTGGTTGTTTTTTTTTTCAAAGGCTGTTGGATCAACATATCTGTGTCACTTGTTGTGGATCTCAAGTTCTGGGCTATCTGAGTGATCAAGTATATCATAAGTGACACCCTAAATGCTATAAAATTATAAAAGTGAAGAGGACGAAATTTAAGGCACAGTTAAAGAAACCTCTGCCAATGCCTATAAAGTTTGTTTAAAGATACGCATATAAAGATATGCTTAAACTATGTTCCCAGACTGTATTATTTCCTTAAAAGTTCTGCTTGGATTTTTTTTTTCTCCTGTGTACTTTTGTTTCTTAGAGTCAGCTGTCAGGTTCACCTTTTTGGTCCTCTGCATGAATTTTTAATCTCTGCTTTCTTTTAGCGTCCAGTTTGCCTGGCCTCTTCTGTAATCTCTTTTGCAAAAGATACCTCTGGAGGAGCTAACTATAGGGATGCTCCTCACAGATCAGACAGCAAATGTCCTGAACATCTTTACACATCTACCTACCACGAATAAGCTGCAGACATAAGTAGTTTTCTCAGCTTAGTGGATGATAGGTTGGCCTTTACCCAAGAACTATCCTAGAATTTGCTGCAGGAAAATTCAGGGGCTACTTTCAGAAGCTTTGTAATGGGATGCTACTAGTTGACAACATTTTATCTTGGTTTCATTGAAAGAAATCAGTCACACCCCTAGTTTAGACATGCAATCAAAGTACACTTTCTGATGCCAAGCTGATAAAAATATTGGTCTCTGGTATTCGTCTGTGCAAAAGAAAAGGCATCAAGGTGAGCATTTCTAAATTTTTCCAATTCTTTTGAAAATAAATAGCTGACAAATTAATTTTTTTCAAAGTGCAAGCAATGGATTGCAGAAATACTTTCTTGAGCTGAACTCACCTTGTCAGTCACTCAACTCTTCAGCAGTTAACAAAAAGGTTTTAAGATAGAAACTGGGCTATTTAGCCTTCATTAATCATTCATACTGTTCAAACACATCATCCAGTAACTGAAGAGGGGTTAATGGTAACTAAGCTTGAGTCTGTTGTCAAAAG
This sequence comes from Theropithecus gelada, assembly GCF_003255815.1. Classification (NCBI taxonomy): domain Eukaryota; kingdom Metazoa; phylum Chordata; class Mammalia; order Primates; family Cercopithecidae; genus Theropithecus; species Theropithecus gelada. Next base: position 108,286,682 of record NC_037669.1, read on the forward strand.
TAGGTTTAACTTTCTATGAACTCACTGGACACAAAGAATGCTGCTTGCTTACTATTCCAAATGTCACCAGCTAGGAGCAAACGGATGACTACTAATGGTAATTAAATACCTCTGAAGCCATTTGTACCAGTAACAAAGAGTTACTGTCACAACTTGAATGAGGTCCATCTGCCCATTTTAAAAGAATGTTAACATTATATAAGTGATAAAGCAGACAGCAACAACTAAATAAATAGACAAACAAATAAGTTTGGTGATAACATTTCTTTAGATGAACACTTGATTTCCTTAGTCTTTCCTTTGGAAACAAGAGATTAATGAAAATATCCTATAGGCCTTAGTTGATTCAATTCCATTTAGCCCATGATGTAATTAGAAGGGGGTTTTTAGTAAAAATTCTTCTACGTATATTCCCAAAGCCATGAAAAAAATTGAAATTTCACTGGACTTTTTTTGTTTCCTTCTGCCTTGCAAACTTCTTGGATTTAGTATTTACTATTGGCTTTTAAATTTAATTTGCTCTCGTCTTCTTAAGTGAAAGGGGGAAAAAGGGTGAATTTTTCTGCTTTCTGTCTTCAGAGCACCGAATCCCACAATTACTACTTCTTGTACAGATGGATTGGCAGCCCAAGGTTTTCTTTGGTGGCCTCATCTATTCAACTGTCCCTAAGGTCCCTGCAAGGGGCTGTCTGACTTCTGTTGGATGTCCACTGTGATTTCCTCTGCATCTTCATCTCTTTCTACTGCAACTAGACAATATATGAAAAGATATTTCAGGAAAGAACCAAATGCTGGAGAATATCTAAATGCTTTTGAAATACACCTAAAATCCTAGGGAAGCAAGAATAAAAGGGCACAGAGGGTTCTGAGTGGGAGCTACTACGTTCATCAAGCCTTTGGAAAGGCAGTTTCTTGTAAAGATATGGACTTCATTAAATCAATCAAAGGGTCTGTAACAGCTCTCTTTGCCAGGAGGTAGAACTACTTGTATATCTGATGGCTCAGTTCCAGTGAGAAGAGAAAGTGGCAGGTGAAGAAGAGGAATTGCAAGTTCATTGTAGCGATTGTATGGTAGCGGTAAGTGAATAGTGAAAACTTAGACATTTACCTTGCCCTTACATAATGCTTAGAGGGGTATTGGAGAGGAAGCAGCAGAATAACATCTTGGAGACACAGAGATCAAAGCTAAGAAAGAAAAATGGGTGTATAAAATTTAAGACAGCAGCCTGTATCAGTTAGGATTTTTTATGTTCCAAAAAACAGAAAACTTAAACAAAACAATGGGAGAATGTATTAACTTAAGTAACAGAGAAGTGTAGAGGTTTTATCTAGTTCAACAATCCCCCTAAAGACCCTGTCTGTCTCTTTGCTCTGCTTTTTCCTCATGGTGTCAGTTTTATCCCAAGCCTGATTTCCCACATGGTTGCAAGATGGCTGCCAACAGTTACTGAAACTGCATTCTTTCCCATACCTGGCCAGGAAAAGAGAGATAGAGTATCTTTCACCCAACCAAACAAAAGTCCTAGATTTCACTCTGATAGACCAGTATAGGCCATGCTGGCAATGAGTATGGGCTCAAACTGATTAGCAATTCCATGCTTACTTTGAGAATTGGGGGTAAGGGATCAATGACTTCAAACATGCAAAATGGTGGTGGTAGGGAGAAGGGGGATGGGACTAATGAAACTGATGCAGCAGGACAGTCTACAGTGTATCCTTGACCCCAGCATTTCAATTTTTCATGCTTCCTGAGACAGGAGACATTCTATCAAGTAAATCTTTTCCCGGTTCCCTTAATTGAATTACCGTAAAGAATTTACAGCATTTCTAAGTGTATGGTTCTAAGTTCTGAACCAAAATGACAAGGGTTGCTTAAATCCAGACTCCTGGGCCCTTCTAAGACCTCATGAATCAGAACCTCTGTAAGTGATGACTGAGGTTGCCTTTTTAGCAAGCTTTCTGAGTAGTTTTATGCCCATTAAAGTTTGGAACACACTGATTTCATAGAAACCTGACCAAAAGTAAAAGTATCAGGAGAGCACCTTCTTGCTTTAGGAGGATTTGATAAAGTTTCTTACAGTACCTTTGCAAATTGTCTCAAATAAAATAGCTATCAACAGTTGCCACCCCAGTACCACCTCACATTAGTATGGACATTATTTTATATTAGTAAGATGTAAAAAAGTATTTAATTAAAGCTACCTTTGAAATGATTTATGTTATATATATATATATATATATATATATATGCACACACACATATATTATTTTATTTTATTTTGTTTTGTTTTGTTTTATTGAGATGGACTCTCACTTTGATGCCCAGGCTGGAGTGCAGTGGTCTGCTCTCAGAGGGTCTGCAACCTCTGCCTCCCGGGTTCACATGATTCCCTTGCCTCAGCCTCCCGAGTAGCTGGGATTACAGGTGCCTGCCACCATGGCCAGCTAATTTTTTTGTGTTTTTAGTAGAGATGGGGTTTCCCTATGTTGGTCAGGCTGGTCTTGAATTCCTGACCTCAGGTGAGCCTCCCAAAGTGCTGGGATTACAGGTGGGAGCCACTGTGCTTAGCCTGTAATATATTTTTATGAAGGGAAATAAATCTAGATTTTTGACATCATGCAGGCAAAAAAAAATGGGCATTGGGTTTTTCTCTTTTTAAGATACACTTTTGGAATTATCCACATACTCTTAAACTACATTTTGACTTCCTTTTGGTTCCAGTGATGGGTATTGCCATATTTATAAACATTTACTGAGAGAAATGTTTTTCCATTCCATTCGGAAAAGAGGCAGATGACTTCTAACTCACTTGGCTTCTTTGTATCAAGTAAAAATGTTTTTTCTTCTGCTGAGAAAGATGAAAAGAACTGGGTTTTATCCTCTGAGTGATTGATGATTTACAGGTAAAATTTTCTTCACAAAATTGGCTTATTTTAATTAGTTTTTCCTTGTATACTGAGGTAGAGAAATAACATTATCTTCACTATTATCCTGTTTTATCCTGGTGGTGATGGTGAGTCTTGAAGCATGAGGAACTTCAGTGAGTTTTCCAAGGAGGTGGTGTCATGGGGATAAGATTTCTACATGAATTATGTGCACAAATTTTAAACTCGTTTGTTTAAAATATTATTGTGTATTAAATATGCTAGACTCTTGTGCTAAATGTTGATACAGTCATCAGCCAAACAACGTGACCTGTCCTCATAGGATTCATAGTCCAGTGCTATGCTGTTTAATACAGTAGCCACCAGTCGCATATGGCTATTCGTATTTAAATATAAATTAAACAAAGTTAACATTTAGCTACTCGGTTGCATTAGTCACATTTCAAGTCCTTAACAGGTGCATGTGGCTGGTGGCTATTGTACTGGACACTGTAGGTATGGACCATTTTCATCATCATAAAAGGTTCCATTGAACAGCGCTGGTAGTGGAATCAAACAGAATTAAGTGCAAACCATGTTTCTGCTGCTTAATAGTTGTATGGCCTTGGAAAAGTTCCCTCATTTATCTGAATCTCAATTTCCTGGTTTGTAAAATGGGATATAATAGCTCTATCACTGAGTTACAGTGACAATTACATGAGATAGTGTTGAGAAAGCTTTTAGATGAGTAGCACATAGTAAACACTCAATAATTTTTTATTACCATCATCTTCAGCATTCAACATTCTGTCTCTCATGGAAGCATTTTATGCTTCTCTGACTGCCATTCAGCACACCCTAGAAGGGCAGAAAGAGATAGGTATTCTGAGGTCCTCTTGTCACTGAGACTTCATTCTGAGGAGTTCTCTAGCAAGGTGCTTTTAGCGCACTTGTGTCTGTTTACCCGAACTGTGACCTACACCCGTGACACAGATCACTCTTTTAATATAGTATACTGCATCTAAGGATGAGAGAATTTTGAGAATCCTTTCTTCTAATGTTAAATAATAAACCAAAGGACACAAAGATATTGTGGGATTACAAAAAGATATTGTAGTAAGTGGGCACAGTTAATTGGGAGAATTTTTTAGCCATTGTTTTAGGCAAAGTTACCTGTTAGTGCAGAGTAACAAACAGTTTTTATCTTCAAGGACAACTCCAATCAATAGTTAGATGCTTCCTATGGAGCTTTTGAGAAGTACTGTGAGGCCAATCAGAACATAGCAAAAAAGAATCCAGTCATCAATTAGTGACACCAGCCCTAGGTCTGAGAGTTAGGAAGAATTGGCACACATTTTATATACAGTCTTTCTTAAGGGACAGTTTGATTACAGAAACAAGCAGGTTTCTTGTTTTGCGCTACTATTGCTAATTGCAGTAGTCTTTAGTAGATCAAAGTTTGTCTGTCTGAGGTCTAAAGTCACCTCGGGCCTGCTTTACGTAGACATTAATCCCACCAGCCGTTGGCTTCATCATCTTTAAATGTGAGCAGACACTGTGTTTTACATTTCATGGTCCATTAGTTAAATCAGATGACAATTTTTGAGATGCATAATTTATACTATTACTTGGCTCCCAGATGAATGAGAAGTGGGAGGAAATAATTAAAGACCTAAAAATCTTCCTAAAGTGCAGTTTCACTATGTCATTCCAAACTCAGGAACTCACAGTGGCTCCCTCCTGCTAATAAGCACCTCTTTTTAGCTTTCAAGTTCTATAATCCAGCTCACATCCTATGTTTCTAGCCTTATTCTTTACAACTCACCAACAGCAATAGTCCACTCCAGAGTATCCAAAAGCCACACTGTGCGCAGCTTACTTTTTGGTTAGTGTGTGTTGGTTTGACCTTCCCAATCAGGTTATTTGCATGTTTAAAAATTGGGCTACATTCTGCATGTCTTCTGACCCTCCCAGTGCACTGATTACAATGCTAAGAGGTAAGATCCTTGAGGAAACAGGCCTTCCCAAAGTTACTGGGCTCAGTAAATATTTGTTGATTTTGTTTCTTGATTGCAGTATTTCAATAAATGTTTGATTGATTGCATGGTTGAAAAGAAAAACCAAAATGATGTATTCCTATTATTTTCTGTTAGAAATTCATTGCAGCAGGAATTGTGTCTGACTTGTAAAAAGGAAGCAATGTGATGTTGTCTACAACAGGGCTTGACTGACACAGAGTAAAAGTACATCATTCTTCTAGTTCCCTGAGGCAACTTTCTGGGAGACACCAGCTCTCTAATTCCGATTTCTGAAAGGTGATGTGTGGTGTGTTATATACAGCTAATGAGAACAGGGCAACTCTGGTCAGATATCCCTAAATCTATTTTGTAGCTATAAATTGTGGTTAATAAGTACAAACTTAAAATTCCAAACCCTTAATACGTTAAAAGATTTGATTCATGAACACTTACCCCAATTGAAAAATTGTGTTATCTCAATATGTTGTAAAATAGTAAAATAATTATAATAAAATTGGTCCAAATTTTTGGACATTGGTTGTATTAGGGTCATTTTCAACTCAAACATTCATTGATTTGCTTTTGCTCTGACTAAAACCATGGATGCTTTAAAGGGGAAAAACTGAGAAAAGATGGACATAGGGGAAGTTAAAGTGAATATTGGTTTTATTAGTAAAGTGAGTTGACATAGGAATTGTTAAATGTAAAGAAATGAAAACAACTTCATTTAGCAACAACTAATAGGCAGGTCTAGAAATGCAATTTTATATTATTGATGATTTTTATGAAGAAAATTGACTCTAATCACAACATTTAAATCACAGAAGTAGTAAAATGATTTGAATTCTGAAGATGTGAAAGTATATGATTTGCCTTCTCTCTCTCTACCTCTCTCTTTCTTCCTCTGTCTTTCTCACTCCTGAATTCACCTGATTATATTCTATGTATTTTCTTATTCAAAATAACAGCTCTACAATAAAATTCCAATATGGAGTTAAATCCTGACACACCCGTATACAAGTGTACAGACAACTTATTTTAATGAAGAAAAGTTTGGTTCATTTTGGCCCCCTCCCTAGGAGACCAATATCTGAATATTAGAATGAAGTTGTATATCAATAATCCTAAGTAGGAGGAATGTAGCTCTGGTCCTATTTAATGACTTGGCATCACCCATCACACAGGTCTCTTGCTTCCGTGCCTTTGTTAGGAACACTCTTCCATGCCTGCCTCACCCCAGTAACTTGTATTTACCCACTAGGCCCTGAGGTAAACTTGTATTTACCTCCCTGTACCCCTGAACACACACACATACACACACACACAGACACACACACACCCTACACACACCCCTTTGGCTAGATTAGGGACCCATTCCCCGTGTTCTCACAGCACTCCAGGCTTGCCTCTGTCATAGCAGGCAAAGCGTGTACTGTCATTTGTCAGCTGATTTGATTTTCCTCCACACTTGCTCCTGGAGGGCAGGGGAGATATTTTCAAGTTACCGAGCCCAGTGCCTGACATAAAATAGAAACTCTGTATGTATTAATTTAATGAATACATAACTCAGAAAAAAAATTATTCAAGATACTTCAGAAATACTGAATGAATAAGTGTAACTTTATCATTAGATAATTAACTTTTCAAAGGCAAGAACTGACTTTTGTAGTAATCCTTAGTACCTAGGGCGATGTTGTGCACAGCGAGGTGTTGAAGAGATGCTTGCTTTGGGAATTGAATTATTACTTTCAGGTATAATCAATGGTTATAACTAGATTCTTGATATTTCCTAAAGAGTGAAATTTGTGGCAGAGGAAAGTTGGTTTCTCAATGGAGAATACTGGTTTGTAATTTTTGTATACATTTTTCATGGATGCTTCAAAAGAAAGGTTTCTGGAACTTGTCTAATAGAATCATCTGAGAAATATTCACTAAAATATGGCTTTCCAATTCCCACCCCAGACCAACTGCATCACAATCTCCAGGAGCGAAGATTTCAACATTTTTATCAAGTGATTTTCCTATGACTTGAGAGGTTTGGGTTGCTATTTATAGGACTTAGAAACAATTTTGCCTAAGCATTCTGATAGCTGCATTTTATATTAATTTTGAGTTTGCTTTTTCCCTCACATGTATAAAGTACATTCTTGTTAAGTCCATTAGAATGATTCCAAATGCAAAAAAATTCCAAATTAGTGGGGGTTCATAATAATCAAGATTCTTTTGTGAGCCCAGATTTCTGATTTGAGCAGCCTGAGTCTGTTCAAATTAAATTTAAAACAAGCTCAAAAACAGGCAGTGAAACTTAAAAAGCATCTCATCCTACTCTTTTGTTCCAAAACTTTAAATGATCACATATTCAACAATGGCCCTTACCAGGGGCAAATGATTCTGTGTGTGACAGCTGAGACCACAAAAAGCTCTGACTTTTTTTTACAGTTGGTTATAGGAATTGTTTTTCAATAGCACTTTGCTGTTGTGTTCAACTTTCTAAGCACCACAAGTACATATTTACTTGGTAAAAAGTATGCTGACTTAAGAAGTTAAAACACAAAACAAAACATAACCAAACCAGCACTCGAGAGTGTGAACCCCCTACTCCAAAGATATCTCTTTAGAAATCCCTTGAGTACGTAGGGGTTAAGGAGGAAGGTGAGAATTGCTCCTTTACCAAAGATCTGGCCATTTCTACAAACTCATCGTGCTCAGGTAACCCTTTAGCCTTCTCCCTGTACACTGAGCATGTACACATGTGTCTAACAACTCCCTGCCACCACGGGAAGGCAGATTACAAGGAACAAAGGATCTTAGCCTTCCGGTGCTGAGGAGCGAGGTAACCTGCAGAAACACACAGGAGACAGAACAAACAAGGAAGAACGAACTGACTAATGAACAGAACAGGAAACCAAACCAGAAAAACAAACAGGCAGAGAAAGCAACTAGTGATTAAACAAAGGAGCAGAGTAACTCTGCCGAACCCAGGAGTCTGGCGCTCACCTGGGGCCCACCTGCTGAACAGGTGAAGGAAGGCAGTCAGAGCCGAATCCTTTTGTGGATTCTAGTTCCCTCTCCTCCACACCCTGAAACAGGTAGAGTGGGGGAGCAACCAGAAAAGCTGCATCTGTGATTCTTTTTCCCTGATGGAAGACCCAGAAATACTTTATTATCAAGAGCCCATAGACAAGGCAGTGGTTACAGCAAAACAAGTAGCAGGAAGGGATAGACTTAAATTTATCAAAGCGACAAGGCTCATTGGATTAAAAGAAAGCTTCTGCTTACTGTGTAACTAGGTTCAACTATAGCCGTATTAGAGTTGAGGATAACATTGAGTGATTGTAAATAAATTTTTGTATTTTGCTTACCATACAAAAATCCTTTTATCGGTGGGTCCAATGTAAATAGGCACGCACGCACACATTAAATGTAATTAACAAGTATTTATTGAGCACCTACTCTGAACAAGGTATTGTGGTTTGGCTCTCTATGGAGCCAGTGTTATATAATGTACATGCTAAAAATATTTTGTTGAAGACTCTCAAGCTGACAGTGGTGCTGTATGTGTGAAAGTGCCTGAAGAGATTGGCTTTATTATTAATGCTTTTCTCCCAAATGCTTATTTGAAGACTATTCGGGGTGAGGTGGAGGTGTGGGTGGGGAATTGTTGGGGAATATTCAAAAAGATTGATTGTTTTTAAAAAAGGGACACAATAGATTTGCTATTTTCTGACTCAACTATAGCTTTTCATAGTGGAGATATCCAAATTCTATTTTCCTAGTGAAATTATATTTGTCCTGCTTGAAAACACTCTTGCAAATTTTCTTAAGAAAAAAACCTACACAGGTAAGTTAGAATACTTTATGTATTTCTTAACTTTAGATTGATCGGAGGGCAAAATGTTTTCATGGCTGTAGAGCCAAAAGTGAGGTTGATGCACAAAATTTAAGACATGAAATATTTTTTATATTTCCTAAAGGTGAGGCACAAATTCGGCTCTGCCATTTCTAGAAGCCACCAAAAAGAAGGAAACACTGTTAGTTACAAGATTCAGTGTATATGTGAAAATAAAAACAAACCAATTTTTCAAACAAAGAACAAAAATGTGGATAAAGAGGCTAGAGAGAAACGTCTCCTTTAGCTGTTCTTAGGGTTCTGACTAATGGAATGAACAATATCTGCACAGCATCCCTTTGATAAATACCTTTGCCTCATTTTATTTTTAATTTAAACTGTATTGCTGAATTGTGTGCATTATTATAAAAACCTTAAGTCTGTTTTAGTGCAAGGTTAGGGTAGGTGGGCAAGTGGAAAGATAGAAAATATGCTGGTCTGAATTAGGAAAAGGAGAAACAGCATTCTGGAAGCCCATTTTTACTTAGTTTACTAAGTCTCTGCTCACCCTTACTGTATCACTTTTCTAAGAAAAACTTTGAGAATGCCTTCTTCATTCTACAAATAAAAGTCCTTTGGATTTCTGTACCAGAGAAATACAAAGCTGTAGCTTTCTTAGCCCTGAGAGTTCTGAGCCCACCCCTGTGGATGTTCAAGAAAAGGGGCTAAGTCCATCTCTCTCCATTCATGTTGACCTTTCAACAGAACACACCATAGAGAAGAGCTTGGAATTTAAGCTTATTAAAAATATACTTGTTCTCCCCCTTGGACGTTTTCTATTTTCCTAAACCTGCCCTGCACTTTCCCATCTCTGTATCTTTGCCCAAGTTAGTGTCTGTCCCTGGAATGCTTTTCCCGTCTACTTCTATGTGTGTTAATAGAAATCATGGCCGGGCGCGGTGGCTCAAGCCTGTAATCCCAGCACTTTGGGAGGCCGAGACGGGCGGATCACGAGGTGAGGAGATCGAGACCATCCTGGCTAACACGGTGAAACCCCGTCTCTACTAAAAAATACAAAAAAAAAACTAGCCGGGCGAAGTGGCGGGCGCCTGTAGTCCCAGCTACTCGGGAGGCTGAGGCAGGAGAATGGCGGGAACCCGGGAGGCGGAGCTTGCAGTGAGCTGAGATCCGGCCACTGCACTCCAGCCTGGGCGACAG